>NC_092343.1:402840070-402920070 GCF_046630445.1 Rutidosis leptorrhynchoides
TGGGCTCGTAACAATAATATTCGTGATAGGCGGTGAGGTGCGACTGTATTTGCCTTTAATTAAAGACACTCCTTAAACCACTCCCAATGGTAATGCTATGAAGTATGCTTTGACCATGCTATGGAGGGATCCATTGGCATTGTGTGTGCTTTGCTTCATATTCGATAGCATAAGTAGCTTCATGATAGAAAATTTCTTCACCATACAATTTTAAGGACGACAACTTTTTCTCTTGTGCAATATTGATATGTACTAACAGCTTTTTCACTTGTAACTTTATTTGTTTAATTAATTTTTTAGGATATGTAATGAGGAGAAGGTATGTAATGGTCGGTAGTGGTGTGTTATTAAAGTGTTATGAGAGAAAGTGGTGAGGAAGATGGAGAGCAAAAAGCTGATGTAACAATGAAAAAGTTTTGAGGAAGTAGCCTGAGAGTGGTCTTACGACTCCTTGATCCTTTTATCGATACAACGTTTCAAATCATGGCGTGATAATCGCAAAAGAATTAATTAAATATGTCAACGGATAAGACAACTTGCAATAATATATATTAGTGGCTAGACTTTGGATAACTATATTAAATCGTGACCGCCTTTGCGTGCAATATTATATCCCTATGTGATGGATGTATATGCCGACTGTACGACTGTTTACCTCGTGCGATGCGTACTATTAGTATTTTATACATCTTTTCATAAAAATATAGTTCATTGTAAATTGAATTTCTGGATAAAATAATTCTGTAACTGATAGCTTCTCTTGATTTCTTTTCAACTCATGTAGAAACAGAATATAGATATGTAACTCCCAGTAGAACTCAATCAATATCGATAATATAATATAATATATATATATATATATATATATATATATATATATATATATATATATATATATATCAGTTCCAACTCACGTACCAATAAGTCACGTAACTTTTTAAAATAAGTTGGTTTGTTTCCTTTTTAATAAGAGATAATATTGGTGACAATCTAATTTGATTATATTATCCTATACTTTCCATTTATATGTTTGAAAAATATAATTAGTAAAAAATACATACTATTAACTTATCATTCATATTAATCATATATTAATATTAATATACATATCATATCATGGTATTATAATTATAATTATACATATATAGATCAAGTTAATTATAACTTTGCTTAATTATGATTATGAACATTTATATAATCATCAATTAAGCTACACAATTAGTAATTATAAGGTGATCAAATTGAAATCTAAGATTAAATTAGGTATTATGAGCTGAAATTATCATAAAAGGGTAAAATTGTCATTAAAAGGCAAAATTATCATCAAAGGGTAAATTGGTAACTCCAATATCAAAATCGCATGAGATATAGAACTCATGTATATTAGCTAAATTGAGGCCGGTTTTTCAAATTATCCTATAAGCCACCAGAGGTTACCTTTTATGGGCTCCCTGATCCGATGAGAACGGCAATGCACAATCCTTTTATAATCCGATAATAACCGACATTTACCCTTTCCTATACTATTGAACGATCGGGTACACTGACCGTAAGTGTAATGTGTAGTCTTATGGTTTAAGGTAAAATCGTCATTATATGGTGAAATTGTAGTGACCCGAACTTTTCCATGTTTATATATATTAAATGAAATTGTTATTTACATGATTAAGTGTTTCCAACATGTTAAGCAATCAAACTTGTTAAGACTTGATTAATTGAAATAGGTTTCATATAGACAATTGACCACCCAAGTTGACCGGTGATTCACGAACGTTAAAACTTGAAAAACTATATGATGTCATATATATGGATATATATATATATAGTTAACATGGTATTATGATAAGTAAACATATAATTAAGTATATTAACAATGAACTACATATGTAAAAACAAGACTACTAACTTAAGGATTTCGAAACGAGGCATATATGTAACGATTATCGTTGTAACGACATTTAAATGTATATATATATATCATATTAAGATATATTAATACATCATAATATCATGATAATGTAATAATTTAACATCTCTTTAGATATAATAAACAATGGGTTAACAACATTTAACAAGATCGTTAACCTAAAGGTTTCAAAACAACACTTACATGTAACGACTAACGATGACTTAACGACTCAGTTAAAATGTATATACATGTAGTGTTTTAATATGTATTCATACACTTTTGGAAGACTTCAAAACACTTATCAAAATACTTCTACTTAACAAAAATGCTTAAAATTATATCCTCGTTCAGTTTCATCAACAATTCTACTCGTATGCACCCGTATTCGTACTCGTACAATACACAGCTTTTAGATGTATGTACTATTGGTATATACACTCCAATGATCAGCTTCTAGCAGCCCATGTGAGTCACCTAACACATATTTGGCAACTAGCATGAAATATCTCATAAAATTACAAAAATATTAGTAATCATTCATGACTTATTTACAAGTAAACAAAATTACACATCCTTTATATCTAATCCATATACCAATGACCAAAAACACCTACAAACAATTTCATTCTTCAATTTTCTTCATCTAATTGATCTCTCTCAAGTTCTATCTTCAAGTTCTAAGTGTTCTTCATAAATTCTATAAGTTCTAGTTTCATAAAATCAAGAATACTTCCAAGTTTGCTAGCTTACTTCCAATCTTGTAAAGTGATCATCCATCCTCAAGAAATTTTTCTTATTTACAGTAAGATATCTTTCTAATACAAGGTAATACTCATATTCAAACTTTGATTCAATTTCTATAACTATAACAATCTTATTTCGAGTGAAAATCTTACTTGAACTTGTTTTCGTGTCATGATTCTGCTTCAAGAACTTTCAAGCCATCCAAGGATCCTTTGAAGCTAGATCTATTTTTCTCATTTCCAGTAGGTTTACCTACTAAAATTAAGGTAGTAATTATGTTCATAACATCATTCGATTCATACATATAAAACTATCTTATTCGAAGATTTAAACTTGTAATCACTAGAACATAGTTTAGTTAATTCTAAACTTGTTTGCAAATAAAGTTAATCCTTCTAACTTGACTTTTAAAATCAACTAAAAACATGTTCTATATCTATATGATATGCTAACTTAATGATTTAAAACCTGGAAACGCAAAAAACACCGTAAAACCGGACATACGCCGTCGTAGTAACACCGCGGGCTGTTTTGGGTTTGATAATTAAAAACTATGATAAACTTTGATTTAAAAGTTGTTCTTCTGGGAAAATGATTTTTCTTCCGAACATGAAACTATATCCAAAAATCATGGTTAAACTCAAAGTGGAAGTACGTTTTTCAAAATGGTCATCAAGACATCGTTCTTTCGACTGAAATGACTACCTCTTACAAAAATGACTTGTAACTTATATTTCCGACTATAAACCTATACTTTTTCTATTTAGATTCATAAAATAGAGTTCAATATTAAACCATATCAATTTGATTCACTCAAAACGGATTTAAAACGAAGAAGTTATGGGTAAAACAAGATTGGATATTTTTTGATTGTTGTAGCTACGGGAAATATTGTAACAATTCTATACAAATCATATCCTAGCTAACTTATATTGTATTATACATGTATTCTAATATATTATGTAATCTTGGGATACCATAGACATGTATGCAAATGTTTTGACATATCATATCGATCCATGTATATGTATTATTTGGAACAACCATAGACACTCTATATGCAGTAATGTTGGAGTTAGCTATACAGGGTTGAGGTTGATTCTAAAAATATATATACTTTGAGTTGTGATCTAGCCTGAGACGTGTATACACTGTGTCATGGATTGATCCAAGATAATATATACCGATTTATTTTTGTACATCTAACTATGGACAACTAGTTATAGGTTACTAACGAGGACAGCTGACTTAATAAGTTTAAAACATTAAAACGTATTAAAAATGTTGTAAATATATTTTGAACATACTTTGATATATACGTACATATTTGTTATAGGTTCATGAATTGACCAGTGGCCAAGTTTTACTTCCCGACGAACACGTCATTCATCGATTTCATTGCGAGGTATTTGACCTCTATATGATACGTTTTGTAAACATTGCATTCTTTTGAAAAAGCACACCATAAATGAATATTTAAATCAAAGGTTTTCGACATCTGATGATTTCTACATATAGACAATCACCGTAATATAATAGTTTACAATAATACTTCGTTGACAATGCAGTCAAAATAAGATACATGGTGATGATTTGGTGAATGCAACGTTTCCTTGAAAAATATGCCATGTATGACTCCATGCACATAGCTTGTCTAACATATAAGCAAATAGCGGAAGACTTCTAGGGAACCTGAGAATAAATATGCTAATAAGTGTCAACACAAAGGTTGGTGAGTTCATAGTTATAATGTTGCGCATAATCTGTATATAAAGGTGGATCACAAGATTTCAGTTGTTTCATCCAGAAACGTTTATTAAAATATTCTACAAGATTGAGCACCCTGGTAACTAAACTTTAACGTATATATAATAAGTACCCCTGTTTTAACATACATGCAACCAACATGTACAATACACGCAATCCAACGTGTACTAAACTCAAATAACATACGTCTGTTTTATAGTTCAGGCTAGGGTTTCTATACCTGGAACAGACGGGGATGTCAAGCCCTATGGATCCATACACTACTACTCGCGCCCACCAGTTCTTATAACTGGCAGTTACTAGTTACCAAAACTAAGGGATTTTCGGTTCAAACTCAATGTAGAATTTTGTATGTACTTGTATCCATTGCGTTTAAAATAAAGTGCATGTATTCTCAGCCCAAAAATATAGATTGCAAAAGCAATTAAAATGGAGCAAATGAAACTCACCTTAGCAGCATATAAAGTCGTTCACCAAAATGTGACCGAAACTCGGATTACCAAATAACCGTAGATCTCAACCTAGAGAACATATGTTGGTCAATAAATGTCTATCAAGCTAGGTCAGGTCATAGTGTATCACAATCCTAATGCTCGAGATCGACATACAAAAGTTATATAAAGTCGTTTCAAAAGGTCAATTTTGACAATAGTTCAACAAAACGAGACGTACCTTATATAAGGATTCATTTACTCGGTTGGTAATATTCAAAAATCAAATTTATCAATCTTACAAACAAGTTGTTTAAATATTAATTGCAGATTCAAAAGCAATTCCAATTAACGTCAATCATAATTCATTTGACCATATCTTTTGATTTGTTCATCGAAATTACGCGATTTCTAAATGAAAAGTTATTGATTTTTCGCCAGCTTTCCAAAAACATGCATATCATATACCTTTTATCAGTAATATTTGTATTTAATTCGTGATTCATCATAAACTATTTAACAATGAAATTTAGCATACAAGCATGCATAAATATATATACTCGAGCACTAGACATGGATACACAAATAATATATAAAAGATAAGATATGAATGCTCACGTATCAATATTGTGATTCAATATTGCAGAAAAGTACGTAGACGCAACAGAGATGATAAACACTAGGTTTGACTTGCGAACAATACCCATGAACATTACCCATAACCTCCATAGTTATAACCCATAGTTTCCTTAGCTCTATCCCGCTCGAAAACCCATTTTTGAAAGTGACACGCTCATAACCTCGTCGTAGTATTTTATGTATAATACTAATTAATAATACTAATAATAATAAGATTAATAATAATATTAATCTTAATAATAATAATAATAATAATAATAATAATAATAATAATAATAATAATAATAATAATAATAATAATAATAATAATAATAATAATAATATAAATACGGAGTAAAATGAATATATAAGTGTGTAAACTGAGCCCGAAATCGAAGAGATTTATAGACCTTTCCTGGCCAGACCTCCTATGCGATCGCATGGGTTTGAAGGCCACTGGCCATGCGATCGCATGGCCCTCTTTTTCCAGCTCACATGTTTTTGTCCTAACGCTTGTCGACATATTTAAATATAATATATATAACATATTTAATTTATATAATTATTTATATATTATATTATATTTACGTGCATAGTTAACTTGTAACTTTTGTTCCAATAAGTTGTACGTTGTCACTCGACTTATGTTCCGGTTCCGGTTTTTCAAATGTCCTTTCGTACGCTGAGAAAACTAGTACTTTTCGTTACGCAACGTGTACCTTTATCAAAAATTAAACTTAATCATTGATAAACTATGTCACTCGAAGTGTAGCTTTAATCAATTAAGTGTTTTGGTTATTTGCTTCTATAAATCATCTTCTCGTAGTATATACATACATACATATATATATATATATATATATATATATATATATATATATATATATATATATATATATATATATATATATATATATATATATATATATATACATAGATATATACATTTTCACTTTAAAATAGTGTTTACTGTAGCAAATAGTGATTTTCGAAAACACTATAGCTTTTCGGGTACTGTAGCAATTCAAAAATACTGTAACAAATTAGTGTTTTACTGGTTCATCTTAAATGTTTTAGTTAACTTATCTAAATATCAATCGAATCAATAATCGAATGTTACTATCGTTTACTAAATAACTTGAAATCATATATATATATATATATATATATATATATATATATATATATATATATATATATATATATATATATATGCACATTAAGTTATATATATTGTTCGTGAATCTTCGAGAACAGTTAAAGAATAATTGATTACATGAATATAGTTCCAAAACTTTCGTGACTCAACATTACAGACTTTGCTTATCGTGTCAGAAACGTTATAGATTAAGTTTAAATTTGGTCAGAAATTTCCGGATCATCACAGTACCTACCCGTTAAAGAAATTTCGTCCCGAAATTTGAGTGAGGTCGTCATGGCTAACAATAAAAATGTTTTCATGACGAATATGAGTTGATAAATAGAATTTTATCACCGTTGAATAATATGGACAAAACAATCCGATTACTCGAAGCGTATGAGGGAAGTTATCGTAATAGAGTGAAATGGAGAATAGAGATTCGTTTTAACTCTTGACGTAGTAACGATTGATTTCCGGAATTTAAGGAATAGAAAATCTTCATAAACTAAATAAGATTTGATTCTTCGGTAATTGCGAAAATTAGGATTTCCTTTGATTAAATGCGTAATCTGCCTCGATTGCTATGTCTGATATTTCGCTATAAATTAACCACTTTCGTTTCATTATTTTCAACACTCCTACATCTTCTTCCTTATTTCATACTTCCAAAAGATTGTGAAATGCTTCTTCCAGTTCTGATTCTTGATATACTCCTAACTTTTATATCTGTCATTCTTCTTTTTCATCTACCACCAGAGGAAGTTATTTTCTTCTACCATTACCTTGGGGTTACAATGTTTTTCATTCTCCCGTGTCTTTATATTGTTATACGCATTGATATACACGGTTTGTAATTTCGGGGTTGTTATCGGGATTTATATTCTCCATTATATTTTGGAGCTTCATGCTTTTGTTTTCTCTTCCCGACCTTAAGTTAAGCGAATAATGGTCCAGAATTCGTAGGTATAGAGTTTTGGATGAACATAGTTAATGTTCTGAGAAGGTAATCATAATGGCACGATCTTGATTTGTCAAATTACCAGAATATCCAGAAAAGACCGAATCATCAAGAAAAATATTTTCTTGATATGTTTAGAGGTTAAATAGAATAAAAGAGTTATGTGTAACGACCCAGAAAATTTCGACCAATTTTAAACCAAACTCTCGACACGATCTAATATTTTTGACACGATAAACCAAGTTTGTTAGGTTGAGTCTCAAAAATTTTGAACTATTTCATATATTCAAATGACCTTCGACCATTTCCGACGATTCACGATCCACTATTTGTAAATAGATAGATGTGTGTGTATATATATAAAAATAATAACTGGAAATATAATTTGAGATATTATATGTTGTTAAAAATTAATTATGTAAAATAAAATAAAAATATTATTATAATAATTATTATATAAAACATATCTATATATAAATAAAGTATATTAAAAATAAATATTAAATGATTGTAATACTCGTTTGATGTTTCGACTGATATTAAGCAAAATTAAATTCAAACTTATATTATTTTAAGATAAAAGGTGACCCAAAAATGAGTTATATAAATTATAGGCCTATTAGATATATACTTAAGAGCTATTTGTTAAGTTTTACACTTAGCATATTTTACTTGGGGATGGAAGTGAATAATTAATTTAATTTTTATTTAATAGTTAATGTTCGGATTTTATACCATAATAACCAAAATAAATAAAGATAATGACTGTGAAAATTTGGAATTTATCTGAGTACTTTTTATTCGCCACTGAGTGGATAACGGGCACGATATAATATAATGTCGGCACAATATTACAAAGATGAGAATTTTTAGTCAATGAACACGTTTTCTCTTTATTATTTAAAGATTATATTTCCTTTCCTCTTTTCTTAATTATAATACTTCTTCCTATTGATTTTTGGGAAAACTGAGATCCAAACAATTATTATTATTGTGTCATTAAGTGTTATGACGTAATTATTTTTCATTAAAGCCAAAATCACACGAAGTAACAAATGTTACTACACTAAGATGAGAAACAAGATCCATCTCCACTCCACCATGAATCCTCATGATCCCCTTCTCACCGGACAACCCGCCGCCACCATTCACCGTCGCCACTGTCACCGGCCACCATCATCTCGCACCACCTTCTTCTTCTTCTTCGTTGAAACCACAAGCCATTGTTGATCACCTCCTTCTAACCATTTTCGTTTAAATCACCACCTTGACTCATCACCTTCTTCACCGGTTGCCACCGCTAACAACCCGACACCACCATACAACAACCATTACGAACAATCGCCATCTTCGCCATTCACCACCACTGTTTCGTTTACTTATGACCATGATAACCACCATCCACCGTCACAACCGCTATCACCAACACCGTGTTATATTTTTTTTTCCTGTTTGCGTACAAAACTCCACACAACCGGCACCATTAAACCATACCCATAGATTGTTGCACCTGCTTCATTTCTGTTTATTTCTGTACCGTTGCTACTGTACTACCTTTATCATGTTCCGGTCCAAAAACCACCAAACCGCCTCTTTTATTAAGGTTGTTAGTCACTGTATCGTGCTACTGTAGCTGCGTATAGTTTACGTTTTCATTCAAGTAATAACGACAAAGAGGACATGATAGATGTTGATGATGGAAGTTAATACATAAAGATGATGAAAGATGATTCCTTTCCAGTTGTTTTAAAAGCTCACGAGCCATACAAATAACTTAAATCAAATTGGACTTACATAAATGGGTTTTCTGTTGGGCCATAAATTCCTTGTATTACTTAGTGGGCTTGTGCTACTATTGGGCCGAGATTTCCATAAGATAGTTGGGCCTGGAAACGAGTTGGGTCTAGAATCGAGTTATATTTAAACAGATTACAATAAATTCAGAAAAACAAGGATGGTGTATTGGTTAGGGGTGTTAGTCGGTTTTCAGAGGTCGCGGGTTCGAGCCTCGTTGAGGGCAAATCTTTTTATACAAAGCTTTAAAGGGTATACACAATTTTTATTTATTTATTTTTATTATTATTATTATTAATTATTATAATTATAATTATTATTGTTATTATTATTATTACAATTATTATTATTATTAACATCATTGATATTATTAATGTTATCATTAGTGTTAAAAATATCATTTTTATAAATATCATTTGGTAAAAGTATTATTATTAGTATTATCATTGTTAGTTATTTATTATTTTCATTACTATTATTACAACATATATTACTTACATCAAAATGTATCTAACACATATATAATACCTACGTTAATCTTACAAACTATTTTGTTTCCAAAATAAAATATTATTATTTATTATTAATTAAATTACATATACGATATAAATATATTTTAATATAACCTTATATATAAATTTTAACATATCATATATGTTTTAATTAAAATACTTAAATAAGAGTCCGATATATGTATATATAAATATTAACTATGTAATTAAAATATATAAAATAAATATAATTAACATAGTTATTTAGAGTAACATGTAAATCATTAATAAAACTAGTATATTAATAATATCAATTTGCTTAAGTGTTATTATATGTTTTAATATATATATAACTGATTTAGGTTCGTGAATCCGAGGCCAACCTTACACTTGTTCAATGTCGTTCTATGTATTTTTACTACAAAATACAGTAGGTGAGTTTCATTTGCTCCCCTTTTAAATTGCTTTTACGATATATATTTTTGGGACTGAGAATACATGCGCTGCTTTTACAAATGTTTTACGAAATAGACACAAGTACTTAAAATTACATTCTACGTTGAGTTGTACCATGGCATATTTCTTTATACTTGGTAGCTAATATTTACGTGAGGAGCGTAAACGCGAATCCTGTTGATAGATCTATCGGGCCTGACAACCCCAACCGGGCTGGACGACCAGTTTTAAACGGTTGCACAGTACTTCGTTTCGTTACTACACTTGGTACGGTGTAGGGTTTATTTAAGAATATGCTGCTGTGATTTAAATGTTAAGTATGGTTACCAAGTGCTCAACGACTTTTTCATACACTTGCGAGTGTATTATGTTTATGATAACGGAAATCTTGTGGTCTATTAATATATTAAAAAGATTGTTATGATAAACCTATGAACTCACCAACCTTTTGGTTGACACTTTTAAGCATGTTTATTCTCAGGTACGAATTAAGTCTTCCGCTGTGCATTTGCTCATTATAAGGACATTACTTGGAGTCGATCAACGCAATGGGACCAGATGTTGATGATTTCGTCCAGGGGGATAAGGACGGGTTGTTACATGTGGTATCAGAGCGTTGGTCTTAGTGAACTAGGTCTTGCATTAGTGTGTCTAACTGATAGTTGTTAGGATGCATTAGCGAGTCTGGACTTCGACCTTAGCTGCATATTATAAGTATTGTTTATCTCCTAGTGGAAAATTTCCTGCTTATTATTCCTAAGTCTAGACACGACTTCCTGCACTTATTTGATAGATAGTGTATAGATAAATTCATATCCTAGTGTATCTGTTACTGTAGACTTTATCTGACACGTTTTCTTAAATCTCTTCGTCATCTACGGGATCTTCTGTACTATGTATAGGTATTCTATGTAATTAGAATATCATCCGATATCCGAAAATCATTTCATATCGAAAAATCCTTTATTCAATCGTACGCAATGGAACTCACCACTAGTTCGTGTCCCACGGATTCCGACATGGAGTCCCACTCCAGCTCCAGAAGCAGCGTCACCAGAATGAATCAATCAATCAGCCATCCCCATTTCATCTGATGGGATCGTAGTCGACTTAGCTAATGGAGGCACGAAGAATGCGATCCTTTTCATTAACCTTATTTACCCTCGGCGAAGAACCTGAAGCACTTACTGACGAATCTATCCGAAACACCATTTTCCACCCTCATTTCCAGAATAGCTCGCAACGATTACACAATATCTACAATTCTAAACCTTATTCATCCGCACGTTCCGACCGCCAATCATCCCGGAATAACAGAAGAAGTCAACGAGCTTCGCGTTCGAGTCGTGGCATTGGAGAATATGGTGCAAAACTTACCAGCACCAGCAGCATCACCGACACCAACAGTACCACCAACAACATCACATGCCTCAATATCTCATTCTGTACCTCGAACATAATCATCGTTCTACGTATCGTTCTATCTACTTTATCTTCGTTCTACATATCGTTCTACATCGATTATCTTCGCTCAACATGGCGATTATGTAATTTCTAAAGTTTTAGAAATTATGTAATCTAGTTCTAACGATAAAACAAATGAGTTTAATATCATATTAACTCATTAGATCCATGATTACATCCGAAGGAAATATATATGCAAGTATATTTTCATAAAGATTGTAATTAAAAATTCTTTTGTACAAACTGTTAATGGTGAAAATATTTTAACGGGTGGGTAATACCCGAGAAATATTTAGATTTCACATTAATAAGTTACACTGTACACCCTTCAGTTCTAATTCAGCAGTCATTAACAATACTGCTCAAGTCCGCACATATACGTATCCGTTCACCAGAGAACAACTATTTTCATTCAAATTCAATTTCATATTTGGATTTTGACCTATCAAAATTCAACAAGTGGCATAATGAAGAAAACATTGGACATGATAAAATATGTTAGAAACAAACAAATTAATTGTGAGAAATTCTGTTAGGAATTCACGCTAACTGTTCCTAGCTAACTGTTCCCGGCTAACATTTAATTTATCGCAATTTACATTCTCGCAATTTTATTTCTGCACTTTACATACCGTCGGGACACATGTACAACAATACGTCGGATTAAATCTGAGACAACACGTTGTATAATGGGTCATGATATATATTTATTTTACGCACTTTAAATAACGGACACGTATACAAGGTTTCGACCTATCATATCGACCCATCTATATATATATATTTCGGAACGACCATAGACACTCTATATGTGAAGGTGGGAGTTGGCTATACAGGGTTGGAGTTGATTCCAAAATATATATATGGTTTGAGTTGTGATCAATACTGAGACCGGTACACGGGTCACGATACGTATTAATTAATTCGAATATTATATATTTAATTTATATATGAATTTATTGGACCATTGGACAATCGGACTATTGGACTGCTAACTTTGGACAATTAAAATGAATTAAAATATTGATTATAACATATGAAACTAAAAAATTCTTCAAGTTTGCCACTTGATTTCATCTTAAACCTCATTTGCATCTTGACGATTCCAATCCATGTTCAAATCTTTCATGATTCTTGAAAACGCCTCGACCGAGAGGATGAACCAGCTGCATTTCATCTACGGAAGAAAAGATGATGCATATAGTTATGCACCTGAAAACACTCAAAACCTGAATAAACGTTTAACACGTATTTGTGCTAGCTCCTTCGGCGTTGTTATTTCCGAAAATAACCTTACAATCCCACTCCCAATTTGCCAAATTTTGTCACAGCTCCAACAAGTCAACTCCGACATTTCATCCGGAAAAAAAAACCTTATTATAACCTTTATATATATATATTCGTACTCTTTTATCGTTACTGGAGAACCTTTCATATTCCACCATACTACCATCAGCATTTAATCACCTCAAAACGCAATTCTTTTGAAACCACCTCGGTTTGATAACCGATGACCCAGATCCGCTAACTTTGAAAATGCTGACGAAGCAGCATGTTGTAGATGGTCTTAATGGCCAAAAGTTGATGATAAAGAAGGAAGTGTTAGGAATGCTCGATAGAAAAATTTGGTAGAGAAAAAAAAACGGATTGAGCTAATCATGAAGGAGACCAAGGGAAAATACAAGGACCAAACCCTATATTCAAAGAATCCAGGAAATTCTGGATCCACCGAAATCTTTAGAGAAAATCTTGCTCCGAAGTCATGTTAAAATCCTTGCGGAAACGTTTTCTACATCATCCTTCGATCTAGAAATTTCAAAATATCATCATAAATATCTTCGATATTTCTGAAGATATTTTCATAAATATTCTTGTCCGAAATTATCTATCTCCTCGTGCTATCTATGTTACATCATAAAAGAAACTGTTTTAGTTTCTATATTCTGTAACAATCGAGTTTAAATTATGAATGATTTTCTAGAGAAGTGTAGGGAATTGAAGCATGAGTTAGTATAATATAATGACGCCGGGCCAACGTGGTTATATTACAGTAATTCATGGTAAATTTCTAAATGTAACGTGATGATGATTCACAGACCTTATCCTCATCATGTGCCATGTTACACGACTCTTTCATTCTATTTAATCTCTAAGCATATCACGAAAATATTTCCTTGATATTTCTGTTCTTCCGTAATTCCAACAGTTTGCTAATTAATCGTACTATTACATTTCCTTTCCGCTTAGAAGATTTCTTTAAATTCCTTGAATTCCGGAATTCAACCGTGACTATGTCAAAAGTCAAGACGAATGTTTATTTCTTCTTTCACTCTTTTGTGATAGCTTCACTCGTACGCTTCACATGATCGAATTGTTTTATTTATATTAATCAATAATGATAAAACTCTATTTATCAACTCATATTCGTCATAAAAACAATTTTATTGTTAGACATGACGACCTCACTCAAATTTCGGGGACGAAATTTTTTTAACGGGTGGATACTGTAACGACCCAGAAAATTTCGACCAATTTTAAACCAAACTCTCGACACGATCTAATATTTTTGACACGATAAACCAAGTTTGTTAGGTTGAGTCTCAAAAATTTTGAACTATTTCATATATTCAAATGACCTTCGACCATTTCCGACGATTCACGAACCACTATTTGTAAATAGATAGATGTGTGTGTATATATATAAAAATAATAACTGGAAATATAATTTGAGATATTATATGTTGTTAAAAATTAATTATGTAAAATAAAATAAAAATATTATTATAATAATTATTATATAAAACATATCTATATATAAATAAAATATATTAAAAATAAATATTAAATGATTGTAATACTCGTTTGATGTTTCGACTTATATTAAGCAAAATTAAATTCAAACTTATATTATTTTAAGATAAAAGGTGACCCAAAAATGAGTTATATAAATTATAGGCCTATTAGATATATACTTAAGAGCTATTTGTTAAGTTTTACACTTAGCATATTTTACTTGGGGATGGAAGTCAATAATTAATTTAATTTTTATTTAATAGTTAATGTTCGGATTTTATACCATAATAACCAAAATAAATAAAGATAATGACTGTGAAAATTTGGGATTTATCTGAGTACTTTTTATTCGCCACTGAGTGGATAACGGGCACGATATAATATAATGTCGGGACAATATTACAAAGATGAGAATTTTTAGTCAATGAACACGTTTTCTCTTTATTATTTAAAGATTATATTTCCTTTCCTCTTTTCTTAATTATAATACTTCTTCCTATTGATTTTTGGGAAAACTGAGATCCAAACAATTATTATTATTGTGTCATTAAGTGTTATGACGTAATTATTTTTCATTAAAGCCAAAATCACACGAAGTAACAAATGTTACTACACTAAGATGAGAAACAAGATCCATCTCCACTCCACCATGAATCCTCATGATCCCCTTCTCACCGGACAACCCGCCGCCACCATTCACCGTCGCCACTGTCACCGGCCACCATCATCTCGCACCACCTTCTTCTTCTAACCATTTTCGTTTAAATCACCACCTTGACTCATCACCTTCTTCACCGGTTGCCACCGCTAACAACCCGACACCACCATACAACAACCACTACGAACAATCGCCATCTTCGCCATTCACCACCACTGTTTTGTTTACTTATGACCATGATAACCACCATCCACCGTCACAACCGCTATCACCAACACCGTGTTATTTTTTTTTTCCTGTTTGCGTACAAAACTCCACACAACCGGCACCATTAAACCATACCCATAGATTGTTGCACCTGCTTCATTTCTGTTTATTTCTGTACCGTTGCTACTGTACTACCTTTATCATGTTCCGGTCCAAAAACCACCAAACCGCCTCTTTTATTAAGGTTGTTAGTCACTGTATCGTGCTACTGTAGCTGCGTATAGTTTACGTTTTCATTCAAGTAATAACGACAAAGAGGACATGATAGATGTTGATGATGGAAGTTAATACATAAAGATGATGAAAGATGATTCCTTTCCAGTTGTTTTAAAAGCTCACGAGCCATACAAATAACTTAAATCAAATTGGACTTACATAAATGGGTTTTCTGTTGGGCCATAAATTCCTTGTATTACTTAGTGGGCTTGTGCTACTATTGGGCCGAGATTTCCATAAGATAGTTGGGCCTGGAAACGAGTTGGGTCTAGAATCGAGTTATATTTAAACAGATTACAATAAATTCAGAAAAACAAGGATGGTGTATTGGTTAGGGGTGTTAGTCGGTTTTCAGAGGTCGCGGGTTCGAGCCTCGTTGAGGGCAAATCTTTTTATACAAAGCTTTAAAGGGTATACACAATTTTTATTTATTTATTTTTATTATTATTATTATTATTAATTATTATAATTATAATTATTATTGTTATTATTATTATTACAATTATTATTATTATTAACATCATTGATATTATTAATGTTATCATTAGTGTTAAAAATATCATTTTTATAAATATCATTTGGTAAAAGTATTATTATTAGTATTATCATTGTTAGTTATTTATTATTTTCATTACTATTATTACAACATATATTACTTACATCAAAATGTATCTAACACATATATAATACCTACGTTAATCTTACAAACTATTTTGTTTCCAAAATAAAATATTATTATTTATTATTAATTAAATTACATATACGATATAAATATATTTTAATATAACCTTATATATAAATTTTAACATATCATATATGTTTTAATTAAAATACTTAAATAAGAGTCCGATATATGTATATATAAATATTAACTATGTAATTAAAATATATAAAATAAATATAATTAACATAGTTATTTAGAGTAACATGTAAATCATTAATAAAACTAGTATATTAATAATATCAATTTGCTTAAGTGTTATTATATGTTTTAATATATATATAACTGATTTAGGTTCGTGAATCCGAGGCCAACCTTACACTTGTTCAATGTCGTTCTATGTATTTTTACTACAAAATACAGTAGGTGAGTTTCATTTGCTCCCCTTTTAAATTGCTTTTGCGATATATATTTTTGGGACTGAGAATACATGCGCTGCTTTTACAAATGTTCTATGAAATAGACACAAGTACTTAAAATTACATTCTATGTTGAGTTGTACCATGGCATATTTCTTTATACTTGGTAGCTAATATTTACGTGAGGAGCGTAAACGCGAATCCTGTTGATAGATCTATCGGGCCTGACAACCCCAACCGGGCTGGACGACCAGTTTTAAACGGTTGCACAGTACTTCGTTTCGTTACTACACTTGGTACGGTGTAGGGTTTATTTAAGAATATGCTGCTGTGATTTAAATGTTAAGTATGGTTACCAAGTGCTCAACGACTTTTTCATACACTTGCGAGTGTATTATGTTTATGATAACGGAAATCTTGTGGTCTATTAATATATTAAAAAGATTGTTATGATAAACCTATGAACTCACCAACCTTTTGGTTGACACTTTTAAGCATGTTTATTCTCAGGTACGAATTAAGTCTTCCGCTGTGCATTTGCTCATTATAAGGACATTACTTGGAGTCGATCAACGCAATGGGACCAGATGTTGATGATTTCGTCCAGGGGGATAAGGACGGGTTGTTACATTATGTAACATGGTTCATGATGAGGGTGTGATCTGTGAACCTTTATCATGTTCCATTAGAAACTCAGCATGACTTACTGTAATATAATCACGTTAATCAAGTGTCATTATATTATACTAACTCATGCTTCAATTCCCAACATTACTTCAAAACATCTATATTTTAAACTTGAAAGTTTCAGAATTTAGAAACTAAAATAGTTTCTTTTATGGTGTAACACAGATATCGTAAGGAGAAAATTGATTTTCGATAAGAATGATTATGGAATTATCTCCAGAAATATGGAGGATATTTATAATGAAAGATACGATGATATCTTAGAATTTCTAATATCAGAGGATGATGAAGAATATTGTCCGCAAGGGTTTAGATTCGGAAGCAAGGTATTCGTTAAAGGCTTCAGCAGATACTGAATCATTTGGATTCTTTGAAGGCAGGTTTCGTCCTTGTGACTTATCCACAGCCTCCTTCATACTTTGCTCAATCCATTTTCCAGTTTCAAACTTTCTCTTTTTCTGAGCTTTGCCAGCACACTATCCTTTATCATCAAACTTTTTACTGTTAAGGTCGTTTACAGTTTTTGCTGCTTCGTCAGCATTTTTCAAGATTTTGAGAACTAGTTCGTAGTTTAAGGTGTTTTTCAGAAACTTCACATTCGAAGTCTGTAAGTCTAGAAGATAGATGTTATCTATATATAACTGTTGTCGTAGAAAATGATGCGAGATTCAAAATACTGATTGCTAATTCCCGGTGGTTGGTATGGCAATTGTTGTTACAAGTTGTATATGAGTACTTGATAGAGTTTCAATGAATAATTATCGTGATTTTTCGAAGAAACTTAAGTCACAGATTAATGAAGTTGCTGGTAAATTTACTGCTAATGTGGTGGGACATGAAAGGTTCTCTTGTAACAAGAATGTATATGTCAAGGTTACAATAAAGTTAATCTGAAAATTCGAAGTTGACTGGTTGGAAGTGTGATGAAAATTGATATCTTGAAAAGAATTGCAAGATTATTTTCGGTATTAACAACATTAAAGGATCTTGCACAGTTCTGAAGTCAAAGTATAGCTTTGAAAGATGTAGAGATCTAAGAATGATGTCACCAGTTCAGAGTTATGACTTGGATTCTGATCCATCAATATCAGAATACGTAATTGAATTTGTATGAAAATGATTTTATATCGTTGTGAGTATTGTTAATAATTTTTAATCAAAGTTGAAGAATGTACAGTGTAACATATTAATTGCAAACTTAAATATTTCCCGGGTATTACCTACCCGTTAAAGATTTCACAAGTATTATTTTGTACAAAAGAATTTTTATTACCGTCTTTATGAAAATATATGTATGCATATTTTCTTCAGATGTAATACAGATTTAATGAGTTAATATCATATTAAGCTCATTTGATTTTCGGATTGACTTAGAAATGATTAATCTTTAAAATATTAAAGATTACATAATCTTTGCGGAGTATTTCACTAATGAAATCAATACTTTATTATTTATTCTTATTGATATTCCTTGGTGAAGGGTGTGGTGCTGGTGGAAAATTTGTGTGAACCTTACAAGGCACAAATGATGTTTTCTGGAAAGTTTTGAGTACATCGAAAATGAAAATGTAAAATTAATTATGTAATTGAATAATACACCTGGTTTATTATGAAATGAAATTCATTGAGTTGAAACAGAGATTGTAGTTAACGATGGTTAAGTCGTTAACGAAGGATGTACATCATAGCATATTAGTAATATGAATTAACCGAGTAGTATTTACCCTTTTTCAATTCATACATAATAGCTTAGTACGAAAAGATTTATGATGGTTTTAAAATTTATATATATAAGATATACATATAAATTCTTTAGAGGAATTGAGTTATTACTTCATAACTCATTGATACAATATACTCGTTGTTGACTCGTAATGATGTCCACGATGCTTTCTTGAACTGGCGGAGCTTGTGATGTTAGAGGCGATGTTGACAGCACTGACTGTGCTGGTGAGGCTAAGGGTACTGTTGATGATGTTGGTAAAACAAGTCTAGCTTGTAAATCGTGCACCATTCCGGTCAGGGTTTCTACTCTTCCTTCTATCATTTCGGTCCACTTATCTGATTTACGGTTACGGCTGGAATAGATTATCAATAAGACTTTAGAGATTACATATTCGCCGCAGAATATTTCTCCAATGAAGTTATGAATCAATACTTCATCGGTTATTGTTGTTGGTACTCCTTGGTATCTATGGTGCGTATGACGTTGATGTTCAAGGTACATATTGTGATGTTGAGGCTTGCGGTGCGGATGTTGTTGGTGGTGGTAATGGTACTGTTGGTGTTGTTGTCAGTGGTACTGTTGATGTCGGTGATTCTGCTGGTGCTTGTAACCTTTGCACCATATTCTCCAAAGCCACTACCAGAGCGCGAAGCTCGTTGACTTCTTCTACTACACCGGGATGATTGGCAGTTCGGACGAGCGGATGAATAAGATCTAAAATTTAAGAGAGTATATGATCATGATGAGATATTCTGGAGATGAGAGAGAAAATGGTATTACGAATAGGTTCGCCGGTAAGTGCTTCAGGTTCTTCGCCAAGAGGGCAATGTGGTGGATGGAAGGGATCGCCTTCTTCTTGTCTCCTATGATTAAGTATGCTACGAACCCATCCCCAATTCATCCAGAATAGGTGATGGCTGATTGGTTGATCCATTCCTGTTACACTGTCTTCGGAGTTCAGGTGAATATCCATATCGGAATAGCTATCGGAGTTTAAGGAATTTGAACTAGATACGGGATCTATCTTGTATAATTAGAGAGATGATTTTTGATATGAAATAGATTATAGAATTTAGATTGGTACTCTTCAATACATAATTTACATATGTATATATAATACCAAAATTCCATAAATCACGGAGGAATTTTCGGAAGATGTCAGGAAAAGTATACAGTAACAGATACGCTAAGATATGAATTTTTTTCTATACACTATTTATGCAATAAATGCAGGAAAACGTGTCTAGACTAAGAATGATAAGCAGGTAATTTCTGACAAGAAATGATAAGCAAAACTTTTGACATGCAGACATAGTCGAAGTCCAGACTTACTAATGCATCCTAACAACTATCAGTTAGACACACTTATGCAAGACCTGGTTATCTAGGACCAACGCTCTGAGACCAACTGTGACGATCGCTCCAAATCCACTTGGATGAACACATCATTCATCGATTTCATTGCGAGGTATTGGACCTCTATATGATACGTTTTGTAAACATTGCATTCTTTTGAAAAAGCACACCATAAATGAATATTTAAATCAAAGGTTTTCGACATCTGATGATTTCTATATATAGATAATCACCGTAATATAATAGTTTACAATAATACTTCCATTGACAATACAGTCAAAATAAGATACATGGTGATGATTTGGTGAATGCAACGTTTCCTTGAAAAATATGCCATGTATGACTCCATGCACATAGCTTGTCTAACATATAAGCAAACAGCGAAAGACTTCTAGGGAACCTGAGAATAAACATGCTAACAAGTGTCAACACAAAGGTTGGTGAGTTCATAGTTTTAATGTTGCGCATAATCTGTATATAAAGGTGGATCACAAGATTTCAGTTGTTTCATCCAGAAACGTTTATCAAAATATTCTACAAGATTGAGCACCCTGGTAACTAAACTTTAACGTACATATAATAAGTACCCCTGTTTTAACATACATGCAACCAACATGTACAATACACGCAATCCAACGTGTACTAAACTCAAATAGCATACGTCTGTTTTATAGTTCGGGCTAGGGTTTCTATACCTGGAACAGACGGGGATGTCAAGCCCTATGGATCCATATACTACTATGCCCACCAGTTCTTATAACTGGCAGTTACTAGTTACCAAAGCTAAGGGATTTTCGGTTCAAACTCGGTGTAGAATTTAGTATGTACTTGTATCCATTGCGTTATGTATTCTCAGCCCAAAAATATAGATTGCAAAAGCAATTAAAAAGGGAGCAAATAAAACTCACCTTAGCAGCATATAAAGTCGTTCACCAAAATGTGACCGAAACTCGGATTACCAAATAACCGTAGATCTCAACCTAGAGAACATATGTTGGTCAATAAATGTATATCAAGCTAGGTCAGGTCATAGTGTATCACAATCCTAATGCTCGAGATTGACATACAAATGTTATCTAAAGTCGTTTCAAAAGGTCAATTTTGACAATAGTTCAACAAAACGAGACGTACCTTATATAAGGATTCATTTACTCGGTTGGTAATATTAAAAAATCCAATTTATCAATCGTACAAACAAGTTGTTTAAATATTAATTGCAGATTCAAAAGCAATTCCAATTAACGTCAATCATAATTCAGTTGACCATATCTTTTGATTCGTTCATCGAAATTACGCGATTTCTAAATGAAAAGTTATTAATTTTTCGCCAGCTTTCCAAAAACATGCATATCATATACCGTTTATCAGTAATATATGTATTTAATTCATGATTCATTATAAACTATTTAATGACGAAATTTAGCATACAAGCATGCATAAATATATATACTCGAGCACTAGACATGGATACACAAATAATATATAAAAGATAAGATATGAATGCTCACGTATCAATATTGTGATTCAATATTGCAGAAAAGTACGTAGACGCAACAGTGATGATAAACACTAGGTTTGACTTGCGAACAATACCCATGAACATTACCCATAACCTCCATAGTTATAACCCATAGTTTCCTTAGCTCTATCCCGCTCGAAAACCCATTTTTGAAAGTGACACGCTCATAACCTCGTCGTAGTATTTTATGTATAATACTAATTAATAATACTAATAATAATAAGATTAATAATAATATTAATCTTAATAATAATAATAATAATAATAATAATAATAATAATAATAATAATAATAATAATAATAATAATAATAATAATAATAATAATAATAATAATAATAATAATAATAATAATAATAATATAAATACGGAGTAAAATGAATATATATTAGTGAGTCTGGACTTCAACCGTGTTTTCTTTAAAAATGATTGCTTAACACTTTTGTTGGAAACTATATATTATTAACATGTAAATATTATGTGATATATTAACCTCTTAATGTGTTTGATATTGTGTGATAGATGTCTACCACTAGTACAAATCCCATCGATTCACCTAATAATAATGAAGAGTCGAATATATTTTGGGAAGATTCACAAGTTCCCGAAGAAGAACCGGAAGAGGAGGACCCGGAAGAGGAGGAACCGGAAGAGGAGGAACCGGAAGAGGAAGAACCAGAAGAAGAAGAGGTTCCGGAGGAAGAAATATTGATACCTACAGTAAATCGATTAAATAAAAGAAAATCCTCAACCAACGGACCAAAGTCAAAAATGGTCAATGGTGTTTCCGCCAAGGAAGCAAAATATTGGGAAGAGTACCAATTTTCCGATGAATCGGATCCCGATGAGGATTCCGATGATGTTATAGAAATTACCCCGATTCAATTTAATAAAGCAAAAGAAAATAATAAGGGAAAATGTATAAAATAGAGAAACCTGATTCCAACCCCGATGAACTTTATATGTATCGGCAATGTCCGTATTTCTTAAAATGTAACAATAACCCGGGAACCTCTAAACCACCAGGTTTTTCTAAACCATTGTGGAAAACGACGGCTCGTATTAGAGGAACATCATATATCCCTAGAAAATTAGGAAAACGAACCAAGTCCGAAGAAGATGAAACTAGTGATTCCGATTAGAGGGTTGTAATCATGTTGTGTATTATATGTATTATAGTGTGCTTGTACTTTTATGTTCCTTGTAAAAATTGCTTGTGTTGTTTGTTAATTATCTTTTACGAATCTAATCCTTGTATATTTTACAGTATAAAAACAAAATGGACGTTAAGGGTAGACAGCCGAATATTTTAGAAGACCTACCAGAGGATATGATTGAGGAAATCTTGTCTAGAGTCGGTCAGAATTCATCAGCACATTTAGTTATGACGAAATTAACTTGTCAAACATTTGAAAGACTTTCCAGAAATGCCTTAGTTTATAAAAGGCTTTCCTTTGATAGGTGAGGTATATCACATTGGGGAGACTGTAAGTTACGCCGTATTTTTTTTAAAGCGTTAAATGCGGGGAACCCAAATGTAATTTTACGCTACGGGTTAAGAACCTATTTTGACTCAACATATCCCAACATAGGATTTCGTGAGTTAGAAAGAGCTTCTAACATGCAACATAAAGAAGCATGTTATACTTATGGGTTAGTGATGTTCGCTTCTTACCAAAGTGAGAAAAAGAACATCGGGTTACAACTTTTAACTAAAACCTTCCCACAAGTGACGGATTCAGTAGTTGAGGTGAGAAACAAGGTTTTTAAATTATTGCGAGGCTGTTGGACATTACGAAACCCTCATCCTTTTGACGACATTACAACATGCTGCCTGGCCAATGGTCATAACGATTACTTTTCACAAGAACAAGGATGGGAAGTCGTCCTAGTAAAACCTGAATGCATGACTTGTTTCTGGACTTATGAATTACGTGTCTTTATTTCTTTTACTGAACAACTTGCGTATTAACTAGAATTGCCTTTATAGCTCCTGAGTAGCAAAGATATTATGTGCTATATTTCATCCTATATGTATAATAGTAGGATTGTATGTTTGTAAAATATTGTATAAAGTTTGAACGCAAAATATTATTGTAATAAGTTTTTCATATAGAAGTGTAGTAGTTAAGTTGTATAGTAGCTAGTAAGTATGAACTTAACGGGTAGGTACTACCCGAATTAAAACTATAAAATGCTAATATGAAGAAAAAGCTTTTATAATTAAGTTCATATAATGCTACGAAATACTATTGACTACTCTTAAATTCTATATGATTAACTCAATTCTTTTGGCTATTTTTGAAGGAAATGGCACCTACGACTCGTCAGAATTTGAACATGAGCGAGGAAGACTTCCGTGTTTTCCTTGTAGCAAATATAGCCGCAGTACAGGCTGCGATGCAAAATAACAATAACTCTGGATCTAGCAGTGGAACTAATTCCACAAGAAATCGTGTAGGATGCTCCTACAAAGAATTCACTGCCTGCAAACCTTTGGAATTTGATGGAACTGAAGGACCAATTGTATTGAAACGATGGACCGAGAAAGTCGAATCGGTGTTTGCCATAAGTAAGTGTACTGAAGAGGACAAAGTTAAGTATGCTACACATACCTTCACAGGTACTGCATTAACATGGTGGAACACCTATCTTGAACAGGTAGGACAAAATGCTGCTTACGCACTACCGTGGTTGGCATTCAAGCAATTGATGAACGAGCAGTACCGTCCTAGAAACGAAGTCAATAAGCTCAAGGTAGAGCTTAGAGATTTACGAACACAAGGGTTCGACATTACCACATATGAACGACGATTTACAGAATTGTGCCTATTATGTCCAGGAACGTTCCAAGATGAAGAAGAGAAGATCGACGCGTTTATAAAAGGGTTACCAGTAAGGATTTAAGAAGATGTGAGTTCACACGAGCCCGCTTCCATACAAAAGGCAAGTCGAATGGCTCATAAACTCATAAATCAGATTGAGGAAAGAATTAAAGAGCAGGCGGCCGAAGAAGCCAACACGAAACAACTCAAGAGGAAGTGGGAGGAAAACGGTGACAAGAATCACCAGTACAACAACAATAACAATTACAACCACAATCGCAACAACTATCCCAACAACCGCAACAACAATCGCAACAATAACCGCAATCCTAACAATAACTACAACAAACGTCTCAACAATAACTACAACAACCGTTCCAACAACAATAACAATCTCAACAACAACCTCAATAACAACAACGGCAACAAAAACCAAAAATGCCAAAGGTGTGAAGAGTACCACCAGAATGGGTTCTGCACGACATTTTGCATTAAGTGTAAAAGAACTGGTCATGGTGCGAAAAAGTGTGAGGTCTACGGACCAAAGTTTAACAGAACTAAAGGAACAAATAGTGTCGAATCAAGTAATGCCGCCTTTGTGTGTTATGGATGTGGAAAACCGGGCCACATTAGAAGTAATTGCCCGAATCAGGGGAATACTAATGGGCAGCGCCGCGGAAGAGTTTTCAATATTAATACGGCAGAAGCGCAGGAAGACCCGGAGCTTGTTACGGGTACGTTTCTTATTGACAATAAATTTGCTTATGTTTTATTTGATTCGGGTGCGGATAGAAGCTATATGAGTAGAGATTTTTGTGCTAAATTAAGTTTCCCATTGACGCCTTTGGATAGTAAATTTTTACTCGAATTAGCAAACGGTAAAATAATTTTAGCAGATAATATATGTCGGGATAGAGAAATTAAACTAGGGGATGAAATGTTTAAAATTGATTTAATACCAGTCGAGTTAGGGAGTTTTGATGTAATAATTGGCATGGACTGGTTGAAAAAGGTGAGAGCAGAGGTCATTTGTTACAAAAATGCGATTCGCATTATGCGTGAAAAAGGAAAACCTTTAATGGTGTACGGAGAAAAGAACAACGTGAAATTAAATCTTATTAGTAGTTTGAAGGCGCAAAAACTAATAAGAAAAGGTTGTTACGTCATTTTAGCACACATCGAGGAAGTTAAACCTGAAGAAAAGAACATCAGTGATGTTCCCGTCGCAAAAGAATTTCCCAATGTATTTCTGAAAGAATTACCGAGATTACCCCCACATCGATCCGTTGAATTTCAAATAGACCTTGTACCAGGAGCTGCACCAATAGCTCGTGCTCCATACAGACTCGCACCCAGCAAAATGAAAGAATTACAAAGTCAGTTACAGGAACTTTTAGAGCGTAGTTTCATTCGACCAAGCACATCATCATGGGGAGCTCCTGTTTTATTTGTCAAGAAGAAGGATGGTACATTTAGATTGTGTATCGACTACCGAGAGTTGAACAAACTTACCATCAAGAACCGCTACCCACTACTGAGAATCGACGACTTATTTGATCAACTACAAGGCTCGTCTATTTATTTGAAGATCGATTTACGTTCTGGATATCATCAAATGCGGGTGAAGGAGGATGATATTCCAAAGACTGCTTTTAGGACGCGTTACGGTCATTACGAGTTTATGGTTATGCCATTTGGATTGACTAACGCACCAGCTGTGTTCATGGACCTCATGAACCGAGTATGTGGGCCATATCTTAACAAGTTTGTCATTGTTTTCATCGATGACATATTTATTTACTCGAAGAATGATCAAGAGCACGAAGAACATTTGAGAAAAGTGCTAGAGTTACTGAGAAAAGAAAAACTGTAAGCTAAGTTTTCAAAGTGTGCATTTTGGTTGGAAGAAGTTCAATTCCTCGGTCACATAGTGAACAAAGAAGGTATTCAGGTGGATCCAGCAAAGATTGAAACCGTTGAAAAGTGGGAAACCCCGAAAACTCCAAAACACATACGCCAGTTTTTAGGACTGGCTGGTTATTACAGGAGATTCATCCAAGATTTTTCTAAAATAGCAAAACCCTTGACTGCATTAACGCATAAAGGGAAGAAATTTGAATGGAATGATGAACAAGAGAAAGCGTTTCAATTATTGAAGAAAAAGTTAACTACGACACCTATATTGTCATTACCTGAAGGGAATGATGATTTTGTGATATATTGTGACGCCTCAAAGCAAAGTCTCGGTTGCATTAAAGACATGGAGGCACTACTTACATGAGGTCAAAAGTATTATATATACCGACCACAAAAGTCTTCAACACATATTTAATCAGAAACAACTAAATATGAGGTAGCGTAGGTGGATTGAATTGTTGAATGATTACGACTTTGAGATTCGTTACCACCCGGGGAAGGCAAATGTGGTAGCCGACGCCTTGAGCAGAAAGGACAGAGAACCCATTCGAGTAAAAGCTATGAATATAATGATTCACACTAATCTTACTATTCAAATAAAGGAGGTGCAACAAGGAGTTTTAAAAAAGGAAAAATTTAAAGGATGAAATACCCAAAGGATCGGAGAAGCGTCTTAATATTCGGGAAGACGGAACCCGGTATAGGGCTGAAAGAATTTGGGTACCAAAATTTGGAGATATGAGAGAAATGGTACTTAGAGAAGCTCATAAAACCAGATACTCAATACATCCTGGAACGGGGAAGATGTACAAGGATCTCAAGAAACATTTTTGGTGGCCGGGTATGAAAGCCGATGTTGCTAAATACGTAGGAGAATGTTTGACGTGTTCTAAGGTCAAAGCTGAGCATCAGAAACCATCAGGTCTACTTCAACAACCCAAAATCCCAGAATAGAAATGGGAAAACATTACCATGGATTTCATCACTAAATTGCCAAGGACTGCAAGTGGTTTTAATACTATTTGGGTAATAGTTGATCGTCTCACCAAATCAGCACACTTCCTGCCAATAAGAGAAGATGACAAGATGGAGAAGTTAGCACGACTGTATTTGAAGGAAGTCGTCTCCAGACATGGAATACCGATCTCTATTATCTCTGATAGGGATGGCAGATTTATTTCAAGATTCTGGCAGACATTACAGCAAGCATTAGGAACTCGTCTAGACATGAGTACTGCCTATCATCCACAAACTGATGGGCAGAGCGAAAGGACGATACAAACGCTTGAAGACTTGCTACGAGTATGTGTTATTGATTTCGGAAATAGTTGGGATCGACACCTTCCGTTAGCAGAATTTTCCTACAACAACAGCTACCATTCAAGCATTGAGATGGCGCCGTTTGAAGCACTTTATGGTAGAAAGTGCAGGTCTCTAATTTTTTGGAATAAAGTGAGGGATAGACAGATTACGGGTCCGGAGATAATACAAGAAACTACCGAGAAGATCATCCAAATTTAACAACGGTTGAAAACCGCCCAAAGTCGACAAAAGAGCTACGCTGACATTAAAAGAAAAGATATAGAATTTGAAATTGGAGAGATGTTCATGCTTAAAGTTGCACCTTGGAAAGGCGTTGTTCGATTTGGTAAACGAGGGAAATTAAATCCAAGGTATATTGGACCATTCAAGATTATTGATCGTGTCGGACCAGTAGCTTACCGACTTGAGTTATCTCAACAACTTGTGGCTGTACATAACACTTTACAAGTCTTGAATTTGAAGAAATGTTTTACTAAAGAAGATCTCACTATTCCGTTAGACGAAATCCAAATCAACGAAAAACTTCAATTTATCGAAGAACCCGTCAAAATAATAGATCGTGAGGTTAAAAGACTTAAGCAAAACAAGATACCAATTGTTAAGGTTTGATGGAATGCTCGTAGAGGACTCGAGTTCACCTGGGAACGAGAAGATCAGATGAATAAGAAATACCCGCACTTATTTCCAGAAGATACGTCAACACCTCCAAATGCTTAAAATTTCGGGACGAAATTTATTTAACGGGTAGGTACTGTAGTGACCCGAACATTTCCATGTTTATATATATTAAATGAAATTTTTATTTACATGATTAAGTGTTTCCAACATGTTAAGCAATCAAACTTGTTAATATTTGATTAATTGAAATAGGTTTCATATAGACAATTGACCACCCAAGTTGACCGGTGATTCACGAACGTTAAAACTTGTAAAAACTATATGATGTCATATATATGGATATATATATAGTTAACATGGTATTATTATAAGTAAACATATCATTAAGTATATTAACAATGAACTACATATGTAAAAACAAGACTACTAACTTAAGGATTTCGAAACGAGGCATATATGTAACGATTATCGTTGTGACGACATTTAAATGTATATATATCATATTAAGATATATTAATACATCATAATATCATGATAATGTAATAATTTAACATCTCTTTAGATATAATAAATAATGGGTTAACAACATTTAACAAGATCGTTAACCTAAAGGTTTCAAAACAACACTTACATGTAACGAATAACGATGACTTTACGACTCAGTTAAAATGTATATACATGTAGTGTTTTAATATGTATTCATACAATTTTGGAAGACTTCAAGACACTTATTAAAATACTTCTACTTAACAAAAATGCTTACAATTACATTCTCGTTCAGTTTCATCAACAATTCTACTCGTATGCACCCGTATTCGTACTCGTACAATACACAGCTTTTAGATGTATGTACTATTGGTATATACACTCCAATGATCAGTTTTTAGCAGCCCATGTGAGTCACCTAACACATATTTGGCAACTAGCATGAAATATCTCATAAAATTACAAAAATATTAGTAATCATTCATGACTTATTTACAAGTAAACAAAATTACACATCCTTTATATCTAATCCATATACCAATGACCAAAAACACCTACAAACACGTTCATTCTTCAATTTTCTTCACCTAATTGATCTCTCTTAAGTTCTATCTTCAAGTTCTAAGTGTTCTTCATAAATTATATAATTTCTAGTATCATAAAATCAAGAATACTTCCAAGTTTGCTAGCTTACTTCCAATCTTGTAAAGTGATCATCCAACCTCAAGAAATCTTTCTTATTTATAGTAATATATCTTTCTAATACAAGGTAATACTCATATTCAAACTTTGATTCAATTTCTATAACTATAACAATCTTATTTCGAGTGGAAATCTTACTTGAACTTGTTTTCGTGTCATGATTCTGCTTCAAGAACTTTCAAGCCATCCAAGGATCCTTTGAAGCTAGATATATTTTTCTTATTTCCAGTAGGTTTACCTACTAAAATTAAGGTAGTAATGATATTCATAACATCATTCGATTCATACATATAAAACTATCTTATTCGAAGATTTAAACTTGTAATCACTAGAACATAGTTTAGTTAATTCTAAACTTGTTTGCAAATAAAGTTAATCCTTTTAACTTGACTTTTAAAATCAACTAAACACATGTTCTATATCTATATGATATGCTAACTTAATGATTTAAAATCTGAAAACACAAAAAACACCGTAAAACCGGACATACGCCGTTGTAGTAACACCGCGGGCTGTTTTGGGTTTGATAATTAAAAACTATGATAAACTTTGATTTAAAAGTTGTTCTTCTGGGAAAATGATTTTTTTTCCGAACATGAAACTATATACAAAAATCATGGTTAAACTCAAAGTGGAAGTACGTTTTTCAAAATGGTCATCAAGACATCGTTCTTTCGACTGAAATGACTACCTCTTACAAAAACGACTTGTAACTTATATTTCCGACTATAAACCTATACTTTTTCTATTTAGATTCATAAAATATAGTTCAATATGAAACCATATCAATTTGATTCACTCAAAACGGATTTAAAATGAAGAAGTTATGGGTAAAACAAGATTGGATATTTTTTGATTGTTGTAGCTACGGGAAATATTGTAACAATTCTATACAAATCATATCCTAGCTAACTTATATTGTATTATACATGTATTCTAATATATTATGTAATCTTGGGATACCATAGACACGTATGCAAATGTTTTGACATATCATATCGATCCATGTATATGTATTATTTGGAACAACCATAGACACTCTATATGCAGTAATGTTGGAGTTAGCTATACAGGGTTGAGGTTGATTCTAAAAATATATATACTTTGAGTTGTGATCTAGCCTGAGACGTGTATACACTGGATTGTGGATTGATCCAAGATAATATATATCGATTTATTTCTGTACATCTAACTATGGACAACTAGTTGTAGGTTACTAACGAGGACAGCTGACTTAATAAACTTAAAACATTAAAACGTATTAAAAATGTTGTAAATATATTTTGAACATACTTTGATATATATGTATATATTTTTTATAGGTTCGTGAAACAACCAGTGGCCAAGTCTTACTTCCCGACGAAGTAAAAATCTGTGAAAGTGAGTTATAGTCCCACTTTTAAAATTTAATATTTTGGGATGAGAATAAATGCAAATTTTATAAATGTTTTACGAAATAAACACAAGTAAATGAAACTACATTATATGGGTGAATGATCGAAGCCGAATATGCCCCTTTTTAGCTTGGTAGCCTAAGAATTTGGGAACAGACCCCCAAATTGACGCGAATCCTAAAGATAGATCTATCGGGCCCAACAAGCCCCATTCTAGAATTTGTAATGCTTTAGTACTTCGAAATTATCATGTCCGATGGGTGTCCCGAAATGATGGGGATATTCTATATGCATCTTGTTAATGTCGGTTACCAGGTGTTCACCATATGAATGAATTTTATCTCTATGTATGGGATGTATATTGAAATATGAAATCTTGTGGTCTATTATTATGATTTGATAATATATAGGTTAAACCTATAACTCACCAACATTTTTGTTGACGTTTTAAGCATGTTTATTCTCAGATGATTATTAAGAGCTTCCGCTGTTGCATACTAAAATAAGGACAAGATTTGGAGTCCATGCTTGTATGATATTGTGTAAAAACTGCATTCAAGAAACTTATTTTTGTTGTAATATATTCTTATTGTAAACCATTATGTAATGGTCGTGTGTAAACGGTATATTTTAGATTATCATTATTTGATAATCTATGTAATTCTTTTTAAACCTTTATCGATAAAATAAAGGTTATGGTTGTTTTAAAAAGAATGCAGTCTTTGAAAAACGTCTCATATAGAGGTCAAAACCTCGCGACGAAATCAATTAATATGGAACGTTTATAATCATTATGAACGGGACATTTCAGAAATCATAATCAAAGGGTAATTTGGTCATTAGTTATTGAATTTATAATCAAGTATTATATAGTATAATCAAGTATTATGCTATGTATATTTGGTCATATATGTAGTTAATTCCTTTTAGATACGTATATGAACTTCATATTTTTCCCGCTAGCTAAACACGAAAATTTTATAACAAGATCTTTTTCTCGATAAGATAAATAAGAAGAAAATAATTACAATAGGCAATCTCGGACATCGCTCGAAACCAGTAAACTAAACCTAACAATTTTATACGTGAAATTATCATTTAAGAGTATATTGGTAATTATGAGGTTATTAGATTATCAAGAAATGGTAATTAATTAGTTATTATGAGATTTTTCAAATTTCCGACATCTAAGGGTAAATTAGGCATTATGAGTTGAAATTATCATCAAATCGGTAAAATTATCATTTAATGGTAAAATTATCCTCAAAGGTTAAATTGGTCATTATGGTATTGGAGCAATTTTGGTTGAGTGGTGCCTGAAATATGATATGTTTACATTGTTCAATATGCAATAATGGATAGCCAGTTGTATATGTGATGACCCGTCCTAATCTATCCGGACGAAGTCCATAACGATTATAAACGATTCACAACAGTTGATTACATCGCGAGGTACTTGACCTCTATATGATACATTTTACAAACATTGCATTCGTTTTTGAAAAGACAATCTTTCATTTTATCGAAAGTTAACGGCATGCATACCATTTCATAATACATCTAACTATAATTGACTTAATAATAATCTTGATGAACTCAACGACTCGAATACAATGTCTTTTGAAATATGCCATGAATGACTCCAAGTAATGTCTCTAATATGAGCTAATGCACAGTGGAAGATTTCTTTCATACCTGAGAATAAATATGCTTTCAAGTGTCAACCAAAAGGTTGGTGAGTTCATTAGTTTATCATAAATAATCATTTCATAACTTTTAATAGACCACAAGATTTCATATTTTCATTTCTCATAAACATACGTCCCATACATAGAGACAAAATAATCATTCATATGGATTGAACACCTGGTAACCGACATTCACAATATACATATAAGAATATCCCCATCATTCCGAGATCCTCCTTCAGACATGATATAAATTTCGAAGTACTAAAGCATCCGTTACTTTGGATGGGGCTTGTTGGACCCGATAGATCTATCTTTAGAGTTCGCGTCAATTAGGGTGTCTGTTCCCTAATTCTTAGATTACCAGACTTAATAAAAAGGGTATATTCGATTAGATAATCCAACCATAGAATGTAGTTTCGATTACTTGTGTCTATTTCGTAAAACAGTTATAAAAGCGCATGCATTCTCAGTCCCAAAAATATATATTGCAAAAGCATTTAAAAAGGGAGCAAATGAAAACTCACCATACTGTATTTTGTAGTTAAAATACATATTACGACATCGAACAATTGTAGGGTTGGCCCCGGATTCACGAACCTATATCATTTGTTTATTTATTAATACACATACTCGAAATCGAACAATATATATATATATATATATATATATATATATATATATATATATATATATATATATATATATGTGTGTGTGTGTGTGTGTGTGTGTGTGTTTCATGTATTTTTTGTATGTGAAAATATTAATTTTGTTATGTTTAATGTGTAAAATATATATATCGTTTGTTTGTTAAAACTAATAATTGTACTAATACTAAAATGATATTTATAATGGTAAAATGATAATATTGATAATACTTATTATTACTAATAAAAATAAAAATGTTAAAAATCCTTTTAGTGATAAATATAATGATATTAATAATAGTAACTGTAAAAATACTAATTTTACTATTAAAGATGTTTATAATAATATTTTTAATAATTATCTAAATACGATACTCATGATAATATTAATAACAATGCTTTTAATGGTTTGTTATCATAAAAAAAAAACAATGATAATAATAATACTACGTAATGATAATACTAATAATTATAGAATGTTACTAATACGAATGTTTATGGAAATAATACTAATTTATATTATTTTCATAATACTAGTAATAATAATAATAATAATAATAATCATAATAACTATAATAATGATAATAACACTTATTTGATAAACCACAATAGTAATAACATTAATATCACTTATAATACTAATTATAACAATTAAAATTATAATCATAATAATAACAATAACAATAATAATATTAATAGTAATAATAATAATAGTATATTAATATTAATAATAATGGTAATGAATATGATGATGATAATAATAATAATAATAATAATAATAATAATAATAATAATAATAATAATAATAATAATAATAATAATAATAATAATAATAATAATAATAATAATAATAATAATAATAATAATAATAATAATAATAATAATAATTGTAAATATGAGAACTACCTTAAATAGCTTAAAAAGAATTAAATCGTCAGAGCCGGGACTCGAACCCTCGACCTCCCGAAAACTCGCCACTTCTTTTAACCAACTGGGCTATGCCCATTTATCCGAAAGATTACAGGATCATTTATATTTAACCCGTCAATGAAATGCTTCATCTTCTTCCTCAATTATCTTTCGACCAGAGAACCAATTTTAATGGACATCACTACTAATTTAAGGATTGGGTTGGGACAGGAACAACGTAATGATGATTACTAGACATGAAAAGAAAAAAAAATAAAAGATTTGAAGAACAGTCGCTGTATTCGAAAAAAATAAAATAGAAACTCAAGTCGTGATTTTCAATTTAAGACAGTTTTAGATTGAAATTAAAAAATGAAAGTGATAGTAAATCGTACCTAGACTCTTCGGAACCCATCAATTGCTCCAGAAATAACATATAAATCGAGAATTCGAAGGAAGAAGAATTAGTTGACTTTTTTAACTCGAACTTTGACTCCCCAAATTTGTTCTCATTTTGAAGAATTGGATACTGAGATTGTTCATAAACATTCACGACATGTTTTAGAACAACTCTACATTTGTGAATTTTGAAATAACACTTGAATTCGAATTTTGGCCCAAAAGTATAAAGAACAGAGGACGGTTTAATTATTTTAAATGTTTTCTTCTTTTTAATTAGACTTGCAGCGTGTGTTTGTACATAAGGCGATAGATAATTGCTGTAGAAACATGAATTGATTACTTGAGGTCGATTAGTAACAGAAATCAGACAATAAGGATGTGAAATCCACTCAGGAGGATTTATTCCAAAAAAAAATAGATAAAAAAATATACAGATAGTGATTGAAGGAAATCGTACAATTAGATGATTTTGATAGATAACAACTGCTTGTTTCTATCTGATTATATCAGTTCCAAAATAGATTAGTAAATAATGTACAATTAATAATTTAGTAATAATAATAGAGATAATAATAATAATATTAATAATAATAATATTCAATTAATACCAATAATAAGAGTAATATTAATAATATTATTAATAATAGTAATTAATAAGTTGTTCCATATTAATAATATTTTTAATACTTTTTGGTCATAATGATAATATAGTAATTTTAATGATAATATTAATAATTATATTAATGATAATAATAAGTAATAATAATGATAATGATACTAATATTATATTAATAATATTAAAATGATAACAATAATATCTGGGTCATAATGACATAACAAATTAATTGTGTTAAATTTCACATCCATATATTATTTATAATGTTACATTTAATATTGATATTATTATTTATATTAACATTAGTATTAGTATTAATAATAATAATGAATGTAATAATAATGTTACTATAACTACTGTATTCTTATCTTGCAATTATTCAATATATTGATAATACATATCATTAATTGTATAATATTTAATAATTATATTATGTGATATCTTTCATTGAATGTTTAATGTTTATTTTTTTTATATATTACAATATAATTTTTACTAGAAAAAAACCATATATATAGGTTTATTTATATACACATATATATATACAATTATGTTTTAAATGTTAAACAGATAATTACATATATATATTAAACAATTAGCCTCAAAGTATACACTATATCTTTAATATTTTGATAACATTGGCAAATTATAATTGATCCACTTATATACCTTATACTTTATATATATATTCGAAATATCAAGATTTAGTTATTTAAAGTTATCTTTCATAAAAAACTAAATTACTTAATGGTTCATTAATATATTTAATATAATTATTTACATATATAATTATTCATATATATACATCTTTATTTATAACAATTGTTCGTGAATCGTCGGGAATAGTCAAAGGTCAAATGAATTCATAAAACAATTCAAATATTTTGAGACTCAACATTACAGACTTTGCTTATCGTGTCGAAATAATATATAGATTTGGTTTAAATTTGGTCGGAAATTTCCGGGTCACTACAGTACCTACCCGTTAAAGAAATTTCGTCCTGAAATTTGAGTGAGGTCGTCATGGCTAATAATAAAAAATGTTTTCATGACGAATAAGAGTTGATGAATAGAGTTTTATCATTATTGATTAATATAGATAAAACAATTTGATTATTCGAAGAGTACGAGTGAAGCTATCATAAAAGATTGAAATGAGTAATTGCAGGTTTGTCTTTACTGGTGACGTAGTCAGGGTTGAATTCCGGAATTCAAGGGATTTTAAGAAATTTTTGAAATCTAAAAGATTTGATTCTTCGGCGAATAAGGGAATTAAGATCTCTATAATTAAATGCGGTGATCTGCCTCGATTACTCTGTCTGGTATTTCCATTATAAATTTACCTTTTTCGTTCCATTAGTTTCCACCACTTCTATACCTTCTTTCTCAGTTCATATATCCAAAAGATTATAATAATGCTTAATCCGGTTCTAATCCTTGTTCTTATTCTGACTATCGCAATGATCGTTCTTCTTTTCCTACTCCCACCGAAAGAATCTGTTTATTTCTACTATGCTCTAGGGATTATTGTATTTATAATCCTCCCGTATCTTTATATTGCCATACGTACTGATATCCACGGTTTGTAATTTTGGTGTTGTCATTGGGCTTTATATTTCCTCTTATATTTTGGATCTCTTTGCCTTGTTATTATCCTCTCGACCTCTAGTAAAGCGAGCAACGGTCCAGAATTCATAGGTATGGAGTTTCGAATTATCATAATATACAAGGTAGAAAGGAATGGTAGTAGCACGATTTGTTTTATCAAATTACCTGAATCACTGAGAATAGAACTATCAAGAATATATTTTCTTGATATGTTCAGAAGTTAAGCAGAATGAAAGAGTTATGTAACATGGCACATGATGACGTTATAATCTGTGAATCATCATGTTCCATTTAGAAACTCAGCATGACTTACTGTAATATAATCACGTTGATCAAGTGTCATTATATTATACTAACCCATGCGTCAGTTCCCAACATTACTTCAATAACATTCATATTTTTAGCTCGAAAGTTTACAAAATATAGAAACTAACAGTTTCTATATGATGTAATACTGATAGCACGAAGAGATTAATGATTTCAGATAAGAATAGTTATAAAATTATCTCCAGAAATATGTAGGATATTTATAATGAAAGATACGATAATATCTCGGAATATCTAAGATCAGCGGATGATAGAAACTATTGTCTGCAAGGGTTTAGTGTAAGGAGCAAGATATTCGCTAAAGACTTTAGCAGACATTGAATCATTTGGATTCTTTGAAGTCAAATTTATTCTTTGTGATTTGTCCACGGCTTTCTTCATAGTTTCGCATAATCTGCTTTTCGGTACTAAATTTTCTCTTGAATGTTTCCAATATAATAATACACAGGAAGCACGAAGAGGTATATAATTTCGTACGAGAATATTTATGAAAATATCCTCAGAAATATCGAAGATATTGATGATGATATTTTGGAATTTCTAAGTTTGATGGTTGATGGAGAAAGATTTTCCGCACAATTTTAACATGACTTCGGGGCAAGATATTCTCTAAAGATTTCAACGGATCCAGAATTATCTGGATTCTTTGAATATAGGGTATGGTCTTTGTATTTGTCCTTGGTCTCCTTCGTGGTTAGCTCAATCCATTTTTCAGTTCCAACTTTTCTGAGCTTTTCCAACATACTATTCCTTATCATCAAACTTCCGATGATTAAGGTCATTTACGGTTGTCTATGATTTCTGCTGCTTCATTCAGCTTTTACAACATTCAAAGTATTGATTTGTGACTGAGTGCTTTTCAGAATTCCAGAAGGAGAGATCATAATTCTAAGAGATAAATGTCATACATATAACTGTTGATGTAGATATGCTGTGAGTTTTCAAAGTACTGATTGCTGATTCCTGGTAATTGGTATGGCAGTTCTCGTTAGAAGATGAGGATGAGTATATGATAGGGTTTAAATGAATAAATATACTGATTTGTCAGAGAGATTTAAGCCAAGAAGTAACGAGGTTGCTGGTATATCTGCTGGTAATATGGTGGAATATAAAAGAATTCTCCGGTATCAAAAGGGTAATCGTATATATCATAATTATAGTAAGGCTACTTCGAATGAAAAGTCGAAGTTGACTTGTTGTAGCTGTGACAAAATTGGCTACCTTGAAAAGGGATCGCAAAGTTATTTTTGCTAATAAATGCCAAAGGATCTGACGCGGCTACGTGTTAAACTTTTACTCAGTTGCCGAGAGTTTCTCAGGTGCATAACTATATGCATAAATCTTTCATTTCGTAGATGAAGTGCGGTTGGTTCATCTTCTCGATTGAGGTGTTTTCAAGAATCATGAAAGGTTTGAAAGCTGATTGTAATCGTCAAGATACAAATGAAGTTTAAGATTAAGATGAAATCAACTGGCAAACTTGAAGAATTGTTTAGTTTCATATGTTATAGTCAATATTTTAATTCATTTTAATTGTTCAATGTTGATAGCCCATAGTTGATAGTCCACAGTTAGCAATTCATTAATTCATATATAGTTTAATATATAATATTCAAATTAATTAATACGTATCGTGACCCGTATACGTCTCAGACTCGATCACAACTCAAATTATATATATTATTGTAGAATCAACCTCAACCCTGTATAGAGAACTCGTTCATTACTGCATATAGAGTGTCTATGGTTATTCCAAATAATATATATAAATGCGTCGATATGATATGTCAAAACTTTGTATACGTGTCCCGATATTTAAAGTGCGTAAAATAAATAACAGAAATTAAATAAAGTGCGTAAAGTAAATAACAGAAATTAAATGACTATAAATAAAATTGCGAGGATGTAAATTACGATAAACAAACTGCGATAAATAAATTGCGATAATTAAATGGTAATACGGAATTAACAGTTAGCTAGGATTTTGTTAGCGTGGATTCTTAATAGAATTTCATATTGTTAATTAATCTGTTTCTAATCAATTTTTATTGTGTCCATTATTTCTTCATTATGCCACTTGTTGGATTCTGATAGGTCAAAATCCAAATATGTAATTGGATGAATATGGTTATTCTGTGGTGAACGGATTTGTATATTGGTGGATGTAAGTAGGATAGTATATGACTGTTGAAACAGATTCAAAGAACGTACAATGTAAATTGTTAATGTGAAATTTAAATAGTCCTCGGGTATTACCTACCCGTTAAAATATTTTCACCATTAACAGTTTGTACAAGAGAATTTTTAATTACGATCTTTATGAAAACATATGTACATATATATTTTCTTCAGATGTATTCATGGATTTAATGAGTTAATATGATATTAAACTCATTTGCTTTTCGGTTGGAACTAGAATAACTAATCTCTAAAACTTTAGAGATTACATATTTGCCATGTCGAACGAAGATAAATGAGGTAGAACGATACGTAGAACGAAGATCATACTCAAAGTACATATGATGATATTGAAGCATGGATTGTTGATGGTAATGGTGCTGTTATTGTTTGTACTGTTGGTGCCGGTGATGTTGCTGAAGCTGGTACATTTTGCACCATATTCTCCGAATTGATTATTCGAGCGCGAAGTTCGTTGACTTATTACTCCAGGATGATTGTCAGTCGGAACGAGCGGATGAATAGGGTTCAGAATTGTGGATAGAATATAATCTTGTCGAGTTACCCTGGAAATGAGACTGAAAATGGTGTCTCGAACAGGTTCGCCTGTAAACGCTTCAGGTTCATTGTCAAGAGGTGAATTCGGTTGATGGAAGTGATTGTCTTCTGCGCGTTTCCATTAATTAAGTCAACTACGAACCCATCAGATGAATTGATAATGGCTGATTGGTTGATTCATGCCGATGACGCTGTTTTCGGAACTTAGGTGAACATCTATGCCGGAATAGCTGTCAGAATCCGAGGGACTCGATCTAGTTGAGGGATTCATCTCGTGTGATCAGATGAAGGATTTTCGATAAGAAATAAATTATAGGATGTAGATTAGTATCCTGCAATACATAATTTACATATACATATATAATACTAAAATCCCATAAGTTACGGAGGAATTTCACGGAAGCTGTCAGGCAAAGTTTTCAGTAACAGGTACGCTAAGATATGAATTTTGTCTATACACTATTCATGCAGTCAATGCAGTAAGATGTGTCTAGACTAAGAATGATAAGCATTTGATTCTCTAAGAATGATAAGCAGGTAAATTTTCGACACGAAATGATAAGCAAAACTTTTGACATGTAGACATGGTCGAAGTCCAGACTCACTAAAGCATCCTAACGACTTATTAGTTAGACACACTAATGCAGAACTGGTTCGCTAAGACCACCGCTCTGATACCAACTGTGATGACCCGTCCTAATCTATCCGGACGAAGTCCATAACGATTATAAACGATTCACAACAGTTGATTACATCGCGAGGTACTTGACCTCTATATGATACATTTTACAAACATTGCATTCGTTTTTGAAAAGACAATCTTTCATTTCATCGAAAGTTAACGGCATGCATACCATTTCATAATACATCTAACTATAATTGACTTAATAATAATCTTGATGAACTCAATGACTCGAATACAACGTCTTTTGAAATATGCTATGAATGACTCCAAGTAATGTCTCTAATATGAGCTAATGCACAGCGGAAGATTTCTTTCATACCTGAGAATAAACATACTTTCAAGTGTCAACCAAAAGGTTGGTGAGTTCATTAGTGTATCATAAATAATCATTTCATAACTTTTAATAGACCACAAGATTTTATATTTCCATTTCTCATAAACATACGTCCCATACATAGAGACAAAATAATCATTCATATGGATTGAACACCTGGTAACCGACATTCACAATATACATATAAGAATATCCCCATCATTTCGAGATCCTCCTTTGGACATGATATAAATTTTGAAGTACTAAAGCATCCGTTACTTTGGATAGGGCTTGTTGGACCCGATAGATCTATCTTTAGAGTTCGCGTCAATTAGGGTGTCTGTTCCCTAATTCTTAGATTACCAGACTTAATAAAAAGGGCAAATTCGATTAGATAATCCAACCATAGAATGTAGTTTCGATTACTTATGTCTATTTCGTAAAACAGTTATAAAAGCGCATGCATTCTCAGTCCCAAAAATATATATTGCAAAAGCATTTAAAAAGGGAGCAAATGAAAACTCACAATACTATATTTTGTAGTAAAAATACATATTACGACATTGAACAATTGTAGGGTTGGCCCTGGATTCACGAACCTATATCATTTGTTTATTTATTAATACACATACTCGAAATCGAACAATATATATATATATATATATATATATATATATATATGTTTCATGTATTTTTTGTATGTGAAAATATTAATTTTGTTATGTTTAATGTGTAAAATATATATATCGTTTGTTTGTTAAAACTAATAATTGTACTAATACTAAAATGATATTTATAATGGTAAAATGATAATATTGATAATACTTATTATTACTAATAAAAATAAAAATGTTAAAAATCCTTTTAGTGATAAATATAATGATATTAATAATAGTAACTGTAAAAATACTAATTTTACTATTAAAGATGTTTATAATAATATTTTTAATAATTATCTAAATACGATACTCATGATAATATTAATAACAATGCTTTTAATGGTTTGTTATCATAAAAAAAAACAATGATAATAATAATACTACGTAATGATAATACTAATAATTATAGAATGTTACTAATACGAATGTTTATGGAAATAATACTAATTTATATTATTTTCATAATACTAGTAATAATAATAATAATAATCATAATAACTATAATAATGATAATAACACTTATTTGATAAACTACAATAGTAATAACATTAATATCACTTATAATACTAATTATAACAATTATAATTATAATCATAATAATAACAATAACAATAATAATATTAATAGTAATAATAATAATAGTATAATAATATTAATAATAATGGTAATGAATATAATAATAATAATAATAATAATAATAATAATAATAATAATAATAATAATAATAATAATAATAATAATAATAATAATAATAATAATAATAATAATAATAATAATTGTAAATATGAGAACTACCTTAAATAGCTTAAAAAGAATTAAATCGTCAGAGCCGGGACTCGAACCCGCAACCTCCCGAAAACTCGCCACTTCATTTAACCAACTGGGCTATGCCCATTTATCCGAAAGATTACAGGATCATTTATATTTAACCCGTCAATGAAATGCTTCATCTTCTTCCTCAATTATCTTTCGACCAGAGAACCAATTTTAATAGACATCACTACTAATTTAAGGATTGGGTTGGGACAGGAATAACGTAATGATGATTACTAGACATGAAAAGAAAAAAAAAATAAAAGATTTGAAGAACAGTCGCTGTATTCGAAAAAAATAAAATAGAAACTCAAGTCGTGATTTTCAATTTAAGACAGTTTTAGATTGAAATTAAAAAATGAAAGTGATAGTAAATTGTACCTAGACTCTTCGGAACCCATCAATTGCTCCAGAAATAACATATAAATCGAGAATTCGAAGGAAGAAGAATTAGTTGACCTTTTTAACTCGAACTTTGACTCCCCAAATTTGTTCTCGTTTTGAAGAATTGGATACTGAGATTGTTCATAAACATTCACGACATGTTTTAGAACAACTCTACATTTGTGAATTTTGAAATAACACTTGAATTCGAATTTTGGCCCAAAAGTATAAAGAACAGAGGACGGTTTAATTATTTTAAATGTTTTCTTCTTTTTAATTCGACTTGCAGCGTGTGTTTGTACATAAGGCGATAGATAATTGCTGTAGAAACATGAAGTGATTACTTGAGGTCGATTGGTAACAGAAATCAGACAATAAGGACGTGAAATCCACTCAGGAGGATTTATTCCAAAAAAATAGATAAAAAAATATACAGATAGTGATTGAAGGAAATCGTACAATTAGATGATTTTGATAGATAACAACTCCTTGTTTCTATCTGATTATATCAGTTCCAAAATAGATTAGTAAATAATGTACAATTAATAATTTAGTAATAATAATAGAGATAATAATAATAATATTAATAATAATAATAATATTCAATTAATACCAATAATAAGAGTAATATTAATAATATTATTAATAATAGTAATTAATAAGTTGTTCCATATTAATAATAGTTTTAATACTTTTTGGTCATAATGATAATATAGTAATTTTAATGATAATATTAATAATTATATTAATGATAATAATAAGTAATAATAATGATAATGATATTAATATTATATTAATAATATTACAAATGATAACAATAATATCTGGGTCATAATGACATAACAAATTAATTGTGTTAAATTTCACATCCATATATTATTTATAATGTTACATTTAATATTCATATTATTATTTATATTAACATTAGTATTAGTATTAATAATAATAATGAATGTAATAATAATGTTACTATAACTACTGTATTCTTATCTTGTAATTATTCAATATATTGATAATACATATCATTAATTGTATACTATTTAATAATTATATTATGTGATATCTTTCATTGAATGTTTAATGTTTATTTTTTTTATATATTACAATATAATTTTTACTAGAAAAAAACCATATATATAGGTTTATTTATACACACACACACACACAATATATATATATATATATATATATATATATATATATATATATATATATATATATATATATATATATATATATATATATATATATATATATATATACAAATTATGTTTTAAATGTTAAACAGATAATTACATATATATATATATTAAACAATTAGCCTCAAAGTATACACTATATCTTTAATATTTTGATAACATTGGCAAATTATAATTGATCCATTTATATACCTTATACTTTATATATATATATTCGAAATATCAAGATTTAGTTATTTAAAGTTATCTTTCATAAAAAACTAAATTACTTAATGGTTCATTAATATATTTAATATAATTATTTACATATATAATTATTCATATATATACATCTTTATTTATAACAATTGTTCGTGAATCGTCGGGAATAGTCAAAGGTCAAATGAATTCATAAAACAATTCAAAGATTTTGAGACTCAACATTACAGACTTTGCTTATCGTGTCGAAATAATATATAGATTTGGTTTAAATTTGGTCAGAAATTTCCGGGTCACTACAGTATTAATAGACTGTAGTTTGCAATAATGTTCTATATTTAATTACATACATGTTAAGCAGTGCTTAATTACATATACGGTAGTTTAAACAAGTAATCTTAACAACGTTGCCAATTGTATCAAAACATAATTACACAATATAGCTAGCACAACATTCTGCATCTAGCGTAGATTGAATGGGTTACATCCAAGTATGTTTTTTAACACCAACCAGTCGGAACTCACTGATGTCACCTTTCCAGACAACTTCACACACATCACGCGGGTTTAAATTATTATCTCCTATAAATTTGAGCCAACCATCATACACTTAGCGATTTGGAAGATTCTTGGTTTTATCTTCTTTAACATACTAATGAAATAGGTCACCTTGAGCATTTTTGCAAATGATAGTACAACTGTCGTTTACTCCACGAAGACCAACAAATTCAGATGGGAATTCCTATGAAAAATGAAAGTACAATTGGAAAGTAAAATGCATTAAATTAAAAATTGTGGTATACATTGTGAGCATATAACATTGGAATTTAATACCATAAGAGATTGTAAGAAGCGTACCAAGTAAAGTCCATATGGAACCGAAAAGTAACTGTTATGTCCTCAGACTCGACATCAGGTTCTTGTTTCATTTCTTCATCAGCTTCACTAGCATCAAGATCACTTGAGGTTGATCCGTTTGCAGCTTTATTTATCTCCAACACACGTTTTATGTCTGGAGTTATCCACTCACACCCATCATAACCGTACATGACCATATGAAAGTTGATATCATCAGTTTTATACAGAATTAAACAATCAATAGTTTCAAGCATAAGATCTTCCATAACTTGTTTCTACCCAGTTGTAAAAACCATTTCATTAGATGGGCCTAACTTAACCTCTACCTTTACTTTATAGCCTCCAAGTGAGTTTATGAAAACATTGGTTGTTGAGATTTTAGGCAGATAAGAGCAACGGGCCCATTGTTCAGTCAAGTGTTGTAATCATGTAAAGCAATATCCTTCTATTTAAACTAATATTATTTTAATAGCAAATAGAATTAAATATGAGGTATGTAGACAAATGAGAATACCAGTTCTGTAAGCTCGAAATCAGTTATGGTTTTGATGAAAGACGGGTATCGCCGGTATGGAGAATGAGTGAACAGTTTAAGATGAAAGCCAGTAGGGTTTCTCAGTAGTGCTTGATCGAAATATTTGGTTTGGCACATATAACGTCCATAAACCACCAAATCCCAGTTAGTAACCTCAGTGGCGGTGAAGCATATTGTATGACCATAGCTTAAATTGAGTTGTTGCATAATCTTAGACCACCCGATTGTTATGAATCCCCTTTCACCCATTTTGACAATTTTCAATTTGATTAAATCCGTGTTACTATAAACAAATATGTTCCTTGAAGAACAAGATTTAGGAAATAGCATATTGAGAAAATCTGTTGGCATCATCTGTGTACAAAATATTTAACGATTATACATTTACCAAAAGGAGAAATCTGCAATGCATATAATACATAATTACCTATATATCTGTTATTAGTGAAATAAACATAATTACCAGTTTTTCAGTGTCTTGGGGATTGATGACGTGAACAAACAAAGGTGGCCCACCATAGTTTCTCATGTTCTTCGCTAATGTGTAATTACACCATATAACAATAAAATTAATATGTCAGTGTTGGGGAAAAAAAGTGTTACTTGTACTAAGTTCAACCATTAGATCAACATAATTACTAAAGGTATTTACATACAAGAAAATGTAGAAATCTAATAAAGATTTCACAATTATATATTTACCTAATAAAAGTATTCCAGTATTGCTGAAAATACAAAGCGATATACTAAAATTACAGTTGTTGAACAACATAAAACATAATGCTAAACAGTATATGGATAGATAAATTTGTGAAATCCGTATGATCTAGATGTGATACAATGTTACTTTAATACTAAAGTTTATGTTTAACCTAAACACATGAACCTTTGGTACTAAAAACACAAAAAACCCTAATTTTAGAAAATACCATGCAGATAACTTTCATTGTTAAATAGAAGATGTATTATAAAAGTATATAAGACAACATTGTCGTAAAACACTCAAGTTTATCGCAATTTTAAGCAAACAGAACCAAAATAACCGTTTTTTGCACTTCGATTGCAAAGTATCGATTACAGTTACTAAGGATGTAGATAACGATTACATAAACCATATAAGGCAAGTAAATAATGAAGTTTCGATGTGCTTTCATAGAGGAATGAATAGTACAAATCGATAAGTGTCTTCATTACATGATTTTTGTTCAAATTTACAGCATAGATATATGATATATGACAAAAATATAAATTCAAGAACAACATCAAGAATACTCTTCAGTGATTAAGAATTAATGAAGTCTGGAAATTCAAAGTATTAGGATCATCGTCGTCTAGTAGATTAGGGTATAATTTTTGGAAGCCAGTGTTTTAATTAGAAAGATATTGATAATGTTGTAACTTTAATAATCTAATCTTATATATATATATATATATATATATATATATATATATATATATATATATATATATATATATATATATATATAATAATATAATTTAATATAATATAATATAATTTATGCTTTTAAAAATATATATAGATATACATTTACATGCATATACATATACATATACATATACATATACATATACATATACATATACATATACATATACATATACATATACATATACATATACATATACATATAAAACAACAATTTTTTTGATAAATACACTAAAAGTTACTAACTACCCTTAATGATGTGTTACACAATTTCTAGTGTTGAAATTTATTTGAGGGTAAAACTGGAAAGTAGACACAAATGTTGGTGCATATATCAAAATGATGACTTCTTTTCGGTTTGCAATATTTGGATTAACAAGATCAGTGATCCATCGGAGTTTGAGTTGGTCGAGTTCACCATCAATTTTATTGCTATTACAAAAGCATTATACTTGCGGGCTGGACACCATGTTTACGGTCATCAACGGATAGTGCCTGATGCTTTGTTAGTTAAATACACTAAAAGTACAAAATCATTATACTTGTGATGTGGTCCAGCGGTTGGTGGCATGCCTCCTTTAGGGGAGGTTAGGAGTTTGACCTCCGTGGCTACATAGCAACTCACAATTTCATCCCTGCCATGAAGTTCCACCTATGGCACCTTTCCCACATCGCGTTAGGGGGTAAAAGGGAGGGGGAGGGATTTTACCATCTATGCCTCGTATGATATTGGTACATGTTTTTTCTTCGGCACGCAGTTAGGGGGTGGGTATAACTGTGTAGGAGATGAACGCGTGGGTAGTTAAGTCCCCCTGGGTGATCTTAACAGCTATGAAAAAAAAGTTGATGGGGTTATTACCTGGGCTCAAGCAGTTGAATATAATTGTGCTCGACATGAAGGTGATCATGGTGACGTAGTTGACGAGTCGGATGTTTCAAAGGATGATGCAACGAGTGGTGATATGCTTATATTCGGCTCTCTGAATTCGTATCTTGGTTGATACAGGTGTAGGCGATTAAGAGGCTTCGGCACGGGTCTGTAGAACGATCGAGAGTTTTTAAAGTAGAATTCATCTACATCATCGGATGAAGATACAATCTTCTTGTTGATGATCATACTAGTAATCATCCTAGCTTGTGCTTCAATACCATACGTGTATTACTTAATGTTCCCGGTTCAGTTTTACCGTCTCCTGATAATAATGTTCCTGTTGGTGCTAATGTACCATTGACTTCAAAGATAGTGGGAAGGTACCCAAGCATGTTTCTTCGAATCAAGAAGACCAAGCAATCCACAGTTTCTTCGGGTTATCTTCAAAAAGTATTTTTGTGGCTGATCAAGGAATTTTCCCCAACCAACAAGTAGTGACAAATCATCAAGTGTTTTGATCTATTCTTTTCTTAATCGGAATGGTAAAGGGTTTCACATATATAGATAAGATTGATAGAATCAAGAATCGCCCGAACAAATTAAAGAAATCAAAAACGTGAATCCAAAGCCGGTTGAGTTGGAGTTTTCGGTGATTTTCATTGTTATTTTTATGTGCTTGGTTAGGTTGCTATTTTTCTGTTTTATTGCTTTTGTTCGTTTAGATTTGGTCTTGTGTGGATCAAGTGATGTTCATTGTGGCTCGGTTATAGTTAGCTAGGTTTAGTCTTCGATCCGTTGAGGTATAACAAGTTTACTTTTTGCGAGTTGTTCTTATACTGTTTTATTGTATTTGTTCATAAGTTCCATCATTTATTGATGAATGTTCAATAATTTAATTTTACTATTAATCGTTATTTTGCCAACAAACAAAAAAAATTAAATACAACAATTTGAAGACTTATACTTAATAATTTAATATGGCAAGAAAAAATAATGTTTATTAAACAATTAAACAATACTATATACTATACGTTTTTTTTTAAGTCATACTACCATACGTTTACTACTCCTATAAATGTGGAATTACCAAACATTCATATATAATTAACTTATAAAACTTATCCATTCACTGAATCAACTGCTCGTAGTTACCCACGACCTAATAGAAAATTTTGAAACCAAAATTCTTTCCCACCAAACCCAAAATTGACGAATTTTTTGAATATGAAATTTATTCCCACCAAACCTACATTTGATATTATGTTGTGTTTCACCCTCATTATACTCGATTTTCAGATTGAGATCAGGAAGAAGACTCCAATTTCACTCTACAAGGTACTGTTATATTTTCAATATGAATAATCAATAATCGATAAACATCATTATTTTAACCATATTTGTAGTTGATACTTTGATGTTCACATACTCGATTCGTAATCCTCTGTTGTTTAATCATTCAATTTAAAACATAGTCCGTCCTTTGATTGATTATTTGGCTTAACATTTTCACCATATTTGTAGTTGAAACTGTCATGTTCACAAACTCGAGTCGTAATCCTCTGTTGTTTAATTATTCAAAGTAAATCATAGTTTGTGCTTGGATTGATTAATTGGCTTAAACTAATTTTATTTTTACCATATTTGTAGTTGATATTGTCATGTTCACATATACTCGAGTCGTAATCATCTGTTGTTTAATCATTCAATTTAAAACATATTTTGTTTGTACTTAATCTATTTTTATCTTGAGTACAAAGAAGTCCAGTAATGGAACATACGAAAAAGTCATCAAAACTGCCTCAGCAAGAATTCAGTTTGCATGAGTATGAAGAATTAAGAAAAAGGACTATGGAGGATAACAAAATAAAGTTTGAAGCTTGTGGGTTGAAGCGTGCGGCTTCAGCTTTGATGGTGAAGATGGGTAAAAATAAGAAAAGTAATAATAAATCAATCCTTCCATTTGATGAAGATGCAGAGTATAATCTTGATGATGACTTTGACGGTGAAGGTGAGGAAAATGAAGAAGAATCACAAGCTACCATGTGACGCCCCGTACAAAACCATCGTGTACGATTCGTTATCAACAGGATCTTCACACAGTCAAACACTATATGCTGTTTGAAAACCAGTTTGCATTCATAAAAGATAGCGTTTTACAAAATATAACGTGCATCCTACGAATAGGAGAATAAACATAAGTATTTGACCCTAAGGTCGTTACAAAGCCATTGTTTGAAATTAACATAAACTACGAATGCAAAAGAAAAATTCCATGAATGAGACATCTCTAGTAATGCAGCGGATAACTAATACAGCAGGTCCTTAACAGCAAGACAGCAAATCTAACAGCATGACAACAAATCTAACAGCTGAAGCAAGAAACCTCTAGGCACCTGAGAAATACAAGCTTAAAAGTCAACACGAATGTTGGTGAGCTATAGTTTAAGTTGTAACAGTAACGTAAGGTAGGCCACGAGATTTCAGTGTAACAAAACAGTATGAAAAGTATATGTATAACTGTGGGCACCCGGTAACTAGACTTAACGTTTATAACCCCCTGAAAGTACACTTGGCGAGTGCGTATGTTCACGAAGTATTAAACACCCATTAAATGCTAGCGCGAGTAGCCCGAGTGGGGATGTCAAACCCTATGGATCCATATCTAAGATTCGCGTTCACCGGTTCAAAAACCAATGACTAAACGTTACCGTGCTAAGGGGAATGTTTATGCCGTTATATAACCCACACACATATAAAGTTTAAGTACTCATGCCTAGTATGTAAAACGTAAAAAGCGCATGTATTCTTAGTCCCAAAATAATTAAAGTAAAAAGGGATGCTATAACTCACAGTGATAAAAGCGGTAAAGTCTGTAATGAAAGTACGCAAGTAGTAAGTCGGTCCGAAAGGTCGTCAACCTAAGTCAAAGGTTACTAGGTCAGTATGTTATCTTTATAAATTCTAATAGTGCATAAAATAAGTTTAAGTGTCATCATCATCATCGTTCATCATCATAAAAGCTAAGTAAGTTTGACAAGAATAGAGATCGAAACAATAGGCTGACTTCGGTCAGCTGCTACGACCTCTATACAAAATGAAAAGACGCGTAATCAGTGGCTATGGCTCTGTATATGAGTCCCCTAGTTGCTGACCAATTTTTAGACTCAAAATCTTCTTAGTTTGACCGTGGCGATGGTCTAAGTGCGAGTAGGTCCGAATTTTCAGCACAATGTTACAAAGGAGTATTGACTTTCGGAAGGCCATAGATCCTAAACCGTAACTCGGATTAAGACGAGGTCTAAACGGAAAATCATCTACACGAAACGAACTAACTGAAAATCAACTTTTCATTAGCCCAGGTAGTCTGATCAGATACGAAAAATAGTAGGTAAGTGCTCCGGTGGGGTTCTTAATGCTTGATGCTCATCACGGTTCTCATCCTTGATGCTTGTAGCTTCAAGTGTACAACCCGTTGATGGGTTAGCATCACTTTGACTAAGATTCCACCATCAACACACAATATGTTAAGACCAAGTAAGGATACAACTCAATCAAGAGTCTTAGATGGATGATGAACCAAGGTTACATCATATCCTTAGTCTTAACACAATTACAAGTCACATTTACAACTAAAGCTACAAACTTTACATCAATCAAACAAGTATGAACACAATCTAAGTCAAATGAGGTGATGGAACCCTAAGCTAGAGAGTTTGGATCCTATTCACACAAGTTACAAGGTTGCAAAGCTAGAAAGCTTGAACCTTTATTGTTTTTGAAGATCTTGAAGCATAAAGCTTGGATCTTGAAGATACATGAAGATTACAAACACAAGTTTGAATCTTTATAACAAAATAACAAGATCATAAGTTAGAAAACTTAGATCCAACAATAAGATATGAAGATTCAAGCTAGAAAGCTTGCATCTTGGTTGTTCTTGAAGATCTTGAAGCATAAAGCTTGGATCTTTTTGTACACAGTTTTAGCGGGTAGGTAATACCCGAGGAATATTTAGATTTCACATTAATAAGTTACATTGTACATTCTTCGAATCTGATTCAACAGTCAATTACTATCCTACTTACATCCACAGATATACGAATCCATTCACTACAGAATAATCATTTTCATTCAATTTCATATTTGGAATTTGACCTATCAGAATCCAACAAGTGGCATAATGAAGAAAACATTGGAAAAAATAAAATTTATTAGAAACAAACAAATTAACTATGAGAAAATTTTTGTTAAGAATCCACGCTAACTGTTCCTAGCTAACTGTTCCTAGCTAACTGATTACATTTTATGTATCGCAATTTATTTATCGCAATTTATATTCTCGCAATTTTATTTATCGTCATTTAATTTCTGTTATTTATTTTACGCACTTTAAATATCGGGACACGTATACAAGGTTTTGACATATCATATCGACGCATCTATATATATTATTTGGAATAACCATAGACACTCTATATGCTGTAATGCTTGAGTTAGATATACAGGGTTGAGGTTGATTCTTAAATAATATATATACTTTGAGTTGTGATCGAGTCTGAGACATGTACACGGGTCATGATACGTATTAATTAATTCGAATATTATATATTAAACTATATATGAATTATTGAACTGTTAACTGTGGACTAATAACATTGGATAATTAAAATGAATTAAAATATTAATTATAACATATGAAACTAAACATTTCTTCAAGTTTGCCACTTGATTTCATCTTAAACCTCATTTGTATCTTGACGATTACAATCTGCGTTCAAACTTTTCATGATTCTTGAAAACACCTCAATCGAGAGGATGAACCAACCACACTTCATCTACGGAAGAAAAAATTGATGCATATAGTTATGCACTTGAAAACACTCAGAACCTGAGTAAACGTTTAACACGTATCTGTGCTAGCTCCTTTGGCTTTGTTATTACCGAAAATCACTTTGCAATCCCTCTCCAAAGTAGCCAATTTTGTCACAGCTCCAGCAAGTTAACTTCAACCTCTCGTTGGAAACAACCTTATTATAACCTTGATATATAAGTTTACCTTCATCATCGTTATCGGATAATGGTTATGTTTACGACTCGATAATAAAATGATGATGATTAGGTCTTGATGATGATTATGTTAAGGATGATGATATGATTAGATTATGATGATAATAATGATGGAAATTAAAATAATGATGACGATGGGGTTTCTGGTGTTGAGAAGACAACAAGGAGATATGGGTTAGATAGATATAGACTACGAGTTATAACAGAAAGTATCGGTTAGAGGAACAGTTTGGATATGTTATAGTGTTAGCGGGACGTCGCGGGTTCAAACCTAGACTTGGGCATTTTTTTTAAGGCTACTTCTATGAGGTAGTATTACCATTACCATTATTATTATTATTATTATTATTATTATTATTATTATTATTATTATTATTATTATTATTATTATTATTATTATTATTATTATTATTATTATTATTATTATTATTAGCAATGTTATCATTATTAAGAATATAAATACTAGCATGATTGTTAAAATTATTAGTTTTAGTAAAATTATTATTAACATTACTATTATTAATTTTTATCATTATTATTATTATTATCATTATTTTCATTTTTAATATTAGTAACATTCTTATTATTATTATGAGTATAGATACAAATATTATAGAAGATACTGTTCAGTTATTATGAGCATTCACAAGCCGTTTGACATAGTAGGAAGAGGATGGGTTTTGAGTTTAGATCCAAAAGAGGTGGTGGGAGGGAAAGAGATTGGTACAAGATATTGTTCAGTTAATTCTCAGATGGCAATTCAAAAAGAAGAAGAGCTGGTTAGGCCGTATGCACAGATGGGCACAATTATTGAAGCTATAGGCACGCCTATTGCATGGCCAAGAAATTTTGTCGAGGTGTGACCTTCTTAAAGTGTACTTTTGTAATTATAAGTTATATTAACGCGAAGGTTTAAAACTAACATATGAAATATATATATATTTTTTGTAGGTAGTACCTATTGATTAAGAAGATTGCTTCATGATCGAATTAGCTCGTTCTTAGGATTCATGTGTTTATTTCTTTATTATTATCGCCAAATGTTACTAAACTTTTATATTTGATTTTTGTAACTGTGTTTACTTTCAGATGAAACATATCTAAGATTCTGAGTTTGCTATTAAATAAAAATCAGTTTTTGGATGTCAATTTCATTTATAGAATTTGTTTGTTTTAATTATAATTTTATGATCATGCCCATAATTATTTTATATTTTTCATGACCATTATAGCTGATTTGCGCGACCCTAAAAAACGGTTTCATAATTTTACTCCGAGATTTAAGGACCCTTTTAAAAGGTCCTAATATATGTTTTTAGGACCAATTTGTATTGTAAATATTTATATTATAAGACTCTAAAAAGGGTTTCATAATCTTAGTTGAGATATTAGAACCTTTTTAATAGATCCTAATATATGTTTTATGACCCATTTATATTGTAAATAATTATATTACAGAACCCTAAAAAGGGTATCATCATCTTGGTTAGGATATTAGGACCTTCATTAACAGTCATAACATGTGCTTTTTAGGACCTTTTTTGTGTGTTTTAAGACTCTATTGAAATGTTGCAATATAGTATTTAGGACTCTATTCGTGTGGTCCTTAATTATTTTATAGGACCCTATTCATGATTTCAAAAACTTATTTTAGGACCCTATTTGTGTGGTTCTTAATGATATTATAGGACCCTTATTAATGGGTTTCATAAACTTATTAGAACCCTTTTTGAGAATCCTAATATGTTTTTTAGGACCCTTAAATAAAGTCCTTATATGTTTTAAAATATTAGAAGTCACATTATATGACCTTATACTCCCTCCGTCTCATTTTAATAGTCCACAGACAAAAAACACGCAGTTTTAGGAAATTTCACTAACTTCATTTCTCCACCAATGAAATATCTTCTCTCTCCAGATCCACCGATGAAATATCTTCTTTCCTTTCTATTTATGGAAGTGGACTATCAGAATGGGTCAGCCCAAAATGGAATACTGCCCTATTGGAATGAGACGGAGGTAGTAATAAGGTTTTAATATGTTCATGGGACCTTTCTTAAGGGTCCTTAATGATATTATAAAACCCTTATTCATGGGTTTCATAAACTTTTTTCAGCTATTAGGACCCTTTTTATAGATCCTAATATGTTTTTTAGGACCCTTAAATAAAGTCCTTATTTGCTTTAAAATATTAGAAGTCACATTATATGACCCTATAATAAGGTCCTAATATGTTCATGGGACCCGTCCTAAAGGTCCTTAATGATATTATATAACCCTTATTCATGTGTTTCATAAACTTTTTTCAGCTATTAGGACCCTTTTTTAAGATCCCGATATGTTTTTAGGACCCTTAAATAAAGTACTTATATGTTTTAATATATTAGACCCTATAATAAGGTCCTAATATGTTCATGGGACCTTTCGTAAGGGTTCTTATACTTTTTTTAAAACCCATTTGTAATAAGGTCCTAATATGTTGTTAGGTTTCTTATTAGTCTTTTGGGACGCCACCTTGGGAGAACCCTTTCGTTAAGGGTCCTATCAGCTCAAAAGTCCTATCAGAGTACATAATAGGACCTTTTTGGAGGTCCTTATAAAGACCGTTTTTCTTGAAGTGGAAGAAGATGCAATTGTGTAGTCGTAGCTGTAAGATTAATTAGGGTTAGGGGTACAGTTACCATGTTGTGGAGTAATATTCAGTTTATTTGATGATTGGAGCGTACATCATAGAATTACATATATGTTGTGGAGTAATATTCAGTTTATTTGATGATTGGAGCGTACATCATAGAATTACATATATAGGCTAAATAACCCTAAACAAGCTAGGTGGGCTAGGCCGATACAATACAAAACTAACAATTCTGGAGAGAGAAGATTTTTTATTTGTGTGGGGTAAAGTTAGTGAGATTTTCGAAAACTGTATACAAAAAGTAAGTGAACACTTGTAATGGGACGTAGGGAGTATATTTTATGCATATTTGAAGAAGCGGACTCGGACATTTTTGCACACCAAAAAATAAGCACGCAACACGTTTTTCAAATTACATGGTATTCCACATCAAACTTCAGGCACTCACACACCACAACAAAAATGGGGGTGATAGAGAATATATATATTTCTAGGTCTCTTTTATCTCAATTCTCAAGGAGGTGTTCTTTTGTTCATGTGAAGTGATTGTTTGCTAACTCATACTTAATAAACATGAAGTGATTGTTTGCTAACTCATACTTAATAAACATAACCCCATCTTATGTGTTGAAAGGAAAATTTTCTTATGAGATTGTGGTAAATAACTTAATTAATCTCGGTCATCTAAGAGTTTTTGAATGCTTCTGTTTTGCAACAAAATTGTATAATTTTGATAAATTGAGTTCTAAAATTTGAAGAGTGTGTTTTACTCACTTCATAATTACATGGTTATCTACATCAGCTAACTAGCTTACTGCTCGGTGGTGGTAAGTGGTAACTAAACTTTATTATTACTCAGTCCATAATCAAATTAAAAATACAAAGAATAAAGTTTAAAAAAATTTCATTGTTCGCTACTAATTTTTATTTTATGTCCATTGTCGTTTAATTATTTGAAAAAGTGGGTATTATTACTTTTTTATAATCTCTACTTAATTAATGAAAAAAATTCATGGTCGGTGTCCAAATTTTGTACCAAAATTCAAAATGTGACCTTAAGTTTAAATCGATCATGCTTGGTCCCAAATTTTAAACATTGTATACGAATGGTCCCACAGTTAGTTAACTAATCTTTAGTTCTCACCAGTTAACTTAAGTTAACTGGATAACACTAACATTGAGTTTCGGTTCTTCTTCGATTCATCTTTTTCACATGTTCATTCTATGGTGAGTTTCATTTTTGAAGAATAGTTGTTGAAATCAGTTTTTCTTTTGTGGTGGATTGACACATCACCTTATTGTTGCTCATTCATTCAGCCTGAAATCGGAGACAATGATATTACCTTAAATCGGAGGCTTCGATTTCATCATCTGAAAGAAAGGGAAACTTGATTTAGGATGAGAGAAAACCCAAAATCATCCTCGATTCCCCATCTTCCGTTTTTTCTCTTTAATTAAGCAAAACTAAAAATAAGAACCGTATCTCCGATTTGTTTGAAACATTACATCAGATTTTGTTAAAGTATATTACGATTAATGGGTCTTTTTTCCTGTTTGATTGTTAATTAATGGTATTGATTATTTTAGAATTTATGACGAGTAGAAAGAAAATGTTTCAACGTGGGATCATTCGTTCGTGTACAATTGAGACCAATTATCATCAATTTAAATTTAAGATCCTATCTTTATATTTGATACACTGTTAGTGTATATAAGATTGTTATTAAACATTTGTCTGTAAACTTAGTTAATAAGAAAATTTAGCTATTAAGTATTCTTACTTATTAAATTTTTCTTAATTATTAAATATTCTTAGTTATTAAGTATTCTTATTTATAAAGAATATACTTGGATATTTTAGTGTTTTTATTTGTTAAGAAAATTATCATATTTATCTCCTAAAATTTCTTAGAGATTAAGTCAGTTTTTGTTATTCTATAAATAGGGTTGTAATTAAGAGTTGAAATATATTTTCAACTTTCAATTTATATTTATTCTACATTTTCATTATCTATTCTAAATTACTTAAAATAAAGTCTTGTTACCTTAATCTTTCAAGTGAAGATTTCTATTCTATTTTTGAACATTTACACACTTTTGAGGACTAACAATGAAACTTTTACCTAATTAATGTAATAATATGGAGTAATAATGATTGATGGATACTTTTCTATTTTATTTTAAGTACATCGATCGATTAATACCCTTGACTTTCCTCCTACTCCGATCAAATATATGCACCCTTCATTCCGAGATCGATCAACCTAATTTCCCATCAGCATTCAACACTTGCTGGTACAAACATCATCATGTCATTACTCGATGACTTTGCTCACTTACAAATCCCTCTGGAAGATGTCCTAAACGCCACCAACAACTTTGCTGATAAAAATTTCATTAAACATGGTGGATTTGGCAAAATCTACAAGGGAAAACTTTTTCATCATGGTGAATTCATCGATATCGTTGCACGCAAGTTAGATGGAAAGTATGGGATGGGAAGCAAAGAGTTTTGGACAGAGATTTCTATGCTTTCAAGTCTTAACCACCCAAATCTGGTATGTTTTATTGGGTTTTGTGATGAGAATGATATCAAGATTATAGTCAACAAGTATGAAGCCAATGGAAGTCTTGACAGATTCTTAAGTGCAAACCTTACGTGGATTCAGAGATTGAAAATTTGTGTTGGCGTTGCGCGTGCACCGAGTTATATCCATTATGATGAGGCACGTGATTTTAGCGTAGTACACTGCAACATTAAGAGCTCGAAAATATTACTAGATGACAACTGGCAACCCAAGTTATCCGGCTTTGCGCTTTCCTTGAAAAGCACAAAAGCTCGAAGGCACCGTCTTCTTCTTGCTCCTCCGTGTGGCACGATTGGGTATGTTGATCCTAAATACATTAAATCTAGTAGTGTGACTCACAAGTCAGATATCTACTCCTTGGGTGTAGTATTTTTTGAAGTGTTATATGGAATACAAGCTTTTATTAAGAGGGAAGGGTTAGGATTGCTAGCTCCCTTGGCCAAATCCAATTATGAAGACGGAACACTGGATGATATGATTAATCAGGGTCTACGTAAACAAATGGACCCAGAATCATACAAAATCTTCTCAGAAACAGCTTACTGTTGTTTAAAAGACCAACGAGGACAACGCCCACCCATAGATCAAATTGTCTATGCACTTGACAAAGCGTTGAAACTTCAATTGAAAAGTGATGTAAGCTCAGCTCCTTTATCTCTGTTTTGTTTTCTTAGGTCAATAATCCATGATAAACTTACCTTTCATTGTTTTTTATTTTAAAGAAAGCTGAAGTTGAAGTAACGGAGACCGAGACCGATTCCTGGAAGGTAGTAAATTCATTTGAGTTTAATACTGTAAACGTGGTATATGTTATTGCATAAATGTAATTCTTTAGTTCTAATCGTGAATTTGTTCATTTAATTCACTCAGTTGCTACTGAACATTATTGTAATCGTACGTTGACTCTTGGATATTGTTTGTTTACGTTATCTTGATAATGGTGTGTCAAGTAACAAGATTGCTAAAGTACAAATCCATAGTTAAACTGACTTACTGTCTACCGACAGACTCTGTCAATCGACAGAAGCCATTATCGGAAGGCAGAGCTAAGTCAGGACTGAGGTAAACCGTCGACCGACAAACAGAGTTTGTCGATTGACTGTCGTTGTAGATAATATAAATATGTGTTATGGGTTACATTGAGACGTTACACACTTTAGAAAAACCCTAGCCGCGAATTCTCTTTGGTTTTCGGTCCCAAACATACCAACATGAATAACAACTATAGGTATCGATCTAATCTAGTTTAGGTTTGATTCATCGATCCCGAAAGGTTAAGTATATTCGATTAAAGCTTGTTCAAATGATTTCCGCCTCTAGACCGAGCTTACGTTTGGTCTGAGATCCTTATTTACGTCTACAAAGTGGTATCAGAGTCGAAGTCGAGTCAGGCTATAACTCGGATGCGGTGGAGGGCACATTAGGCGCAATCCAGAGCGCACATAGCGAGATGTCGCTCCCCTCGGTCCCCCTTAACGATTAGTGGACCCGGACTATCATTCAAGGGAGGCCTAAGTGGAACTTAGGTTTTAGGGGATGTTTGTTTGGGTGCAAACTAAAGTTCCACATTGATCTTCAGACAAAACACATGTATGCATATAAATTTAAGAGAAATTTCATGTACTACCAATAGGTTTTACTCTGTAAACTACTACGGGTAAATCAATATCGACCGGACGAGCTTGTTAGGATGTAATCTAAGTTGTTGCTAGTTAAAACATGTGATCGATTATAAATGTGAACTCTAACAATAATTAATATCATATAATCAAATGTAAGTATTGTCCCTAGTTGAAGATCAAGTTTGTAATGTGCAAGAGTTTTATCATTTTCCTGTAAGTTTTGACTTGAATACGCCGTGTGCTCTTAAACTGGATGTGAAGAATAAATGCGTATGTTATGCCAAATAGGATTATGTAAACAACTAAAATATATACATTGCTAGCACTTCCATTTATTTATTTTTTTAATTTGTATACACAATGTTGTAGGGGAAAAACTTGGACCACTTGAAGATTAAGCTTCATGATATACAGCTTGCCACTGAATATTTTGCTGAAAAGTACTGGATCGAGTCTGACGGATATAGTGAGGTGTACAAAGCAGAACTTGAACATTTTGATAACAAAAATTTCATTTCAATAGAAGGGAAAGATAAGTGTGAATTACCCAAGAGACGCAGTTTTGTAGCCTTAAAACGTATCATAAAGACACCAGACAATCATCAAGGAGAACGAGTGTTCAATGTAGAAATTGAAACACTTTCCAATTGTAAGCATCGCAACATAGTCACTCTTCTTGGGTTTTGTGTCGAGATTCCAGAGATGATCATTGTGTATGAGCTTCCTTCTAACGGATCCCTTGATGATTACTTAGGAACGACCGTTAAGATGACTAACCTTACTTGGGTGCAGCATATAAAAATATGCTTTGACATTGCTCAAGGGCTGAATTACATTCACACAAGTGTCGGTGATAAACCAATTGTCATACATCGTGATATTAAAAGCGAAAATATTCTATTAAATGAGAAGTGGGAAGCGATGATTTGTGACTTTGGGCTCTCCTTCAGCTACCAATCAGATCAACTAGAAAGCACTCTTGATATCAATATGATTGTAGGCACACAAGTCTATTTGGATCCGGAATATGCGAAGACCGGTCGATTGAGGAAAGCGTCAGATATATACTCTTTTGGAGTAGTTTTATTCGAAATGTTTTGTGGGAGATTGGCCTATGATCCTCTCTACACTATGGAAAATAGCGACGGGCTTGCACCCACTGCACGACGTCATTATGAGGACGGAATAATTTATGAAATGGTTGATCCTAAGCTAAAGGAAGAAAATGATGAAAACATTTTTACTAAAGGAATCAATCAAGATTCCTTAGACACATTTACGAAAATTGCCTATCAGTGTGTAGCAGAAAGTCAAGCTGAGCGCCCAACAATGGAGATTGTCATCGAGGAACTCAGGAAAGCATTATTCGCTCAGGTTAGTCAACGTTAAAATTTTGCGAACTTGATGAATATTTTTTTTGCTGGTAATCTTTAATGATACGTAATTAGTAATTAACTAGTGGGGGTGCCCTCGTGTTGGTCGGGGCAATGTTTAGGAAATTCAATTGTCAAAGAGAAGAGAAGAGAAGAAATAAAAGTAAAAAGGGAAAATGTAGTGGTTAAAAAATCTAAACTAGAAAAGGAAAGTTTAAAAGTGTATTAAAATTTAAAAAGTGTATTAATATGAACGCACTAAACTTATTAATCACAAAAAAAAAAAAAAAATCAAGCTGACGTGGCACCTTTGTGAAGAATGAAGTAAGTGACACATCGGAACAAATCATTTTTTATATAGCCTACAACGGAACAAAACTGAAAGTATATGACCTATTTGTAGCCATATAAAATTAAAACAAGAAAATGCTTACCAAAGCTCCGAGTGAACCCGAAAAGGTAACTGCCTAACCGGTCACCATTTGTTTACATAGCATAGTTTTTGAAAGTATGTGTCATACACTAGTACTTTTTGAGTATATAACCTAAATTAAAATAAAAGTGAAAGTATAAGACATATTTATAACCTTAACCATTCTTATAAAAATGACACCAACTTAATAAAAGCACTTAAAAATTAAGTTATAAATGAGCCAAACATAGATAAGACTGAATTAATACCCTCTATCAATCTTATTTATGTATGAAAAAATTACACCATATTATGCAAGGCATCACCGTGTTTCCATTTTGACTTGAGTGGTCCCTATAATTTACGATTGCTACTTGAAAAGTACCTGTTTCTACCGGACGTCAAAAGACGTTAAAAAAGTCCATTAAGTAAATACTTTGGTGGTCCCCGACGTTAATAAACATTGATTTCATTTAAGTATATATTTTCAGTTTCGCGTTTCAGTTTCACATTTCGGTGTCGCGCTTCGTTTTCACCTTTTGATTCCGTGTTTCGGTTTTGCGTTTCAATTTTGCGTTTTAGTTTCGAAACACGAATTAAAATCGAAACACGAAAATCGAAAAGCGAAAATGACAAACAAAACTTAAATGCGAGACCGAAACGCGGAACAAATAAATGAAAACGAAATGCGACACCGAAACACGAAACTGAAACGCGAAACTAAAACGTGAAACCAAAACACGAAATCGAAACGTGGAACCAAAAGGTGAAAACGGATGTGACACCGAAACGCGAAACTGGAAGTATTTACTTAACTGAAATTAACGTCATGGACCACAAAAGTAATTACTTAATGGAGATTTTTAAAATCGTTTGACGTCCGCTGGAAACAGCGACCTCCCAAGTAGCACGCATAAATCATAAGGATCACTCAAGTCAAAATAGTAACATGGGGATGCTTTGCATAATCCGTTATAAAACACAAGAATGACACAAGTAATTTTTTCTCCATGTATACATTCACCATCTCTAGTTTGTTACACGAGAGCTTTCGTTGAGACTTGTTACTTCAAAAACATTGATGTATTTTTGCATAATGTGAAATGACAAAAATACTCCTTGATGTGAAATTACCTTTTTACCCTGTGGTAATCCCAAAACTTGTACAAATAGTCTATGGACTATTCGAGCCTTCCATTCTACACATGCCAATACGCCTTTACTAACACAAATAACTCACTCCCTCATCCTCACTTAGTAATATTTTCCCTCTCACATTGTAACCTTGAATGATAATCAAGTTGTTGAATATGTGATTGTCATCTATGTTATTATCATCATATTAATCACATAAACATACATCATAAACACTTAATATATCAATCGAATTGATGCAAATAAACACGAATTGATCATGTTCTAGGTATTTCAATTGGCATTAAAGCAAAAGAGCTCGTTCTCATCGATCATAGCTTTCGAATAAGTGTTTAATGTTAGACAACTGAACCCGGTAAATATTATTGATTATTGATGCGGTATTTATAGCGATACAAGAGACCTAGAAAACCCTAACGAACCCAAGCCCACATATCGGACTTGGGCCAACCTATAATAACCCGTCTAACACTCCCCCGCAGTCCGAGCGGCGAAATCGTCAAAGCTCGGAATGGAAGAGAACACTTACAATTAAATAAAATAAACATAAGTAACGCTTTTTTTTCTCTTATTTGCTGCATTAAATAAACTGATATTCGTTGATGCAGTAGCAGATTTCTTGACGGCTTCTCCTTTTCCGTAGCGTTTTTTTTCTTTTACGCCGTGGCTTGCTGTGCCTAAGGATCAAGTACCGCTTTGATATGCTTCTTTTGTCGACAATAACAATATTCTCCAACGCTGCAAACAAGAATTTGGACTATATTCTCTTCTTTTTACTTTTTCTTGTATATTCATCTTTTTTTCGGGGTTTGGAACTTAGTCAAGCTAGGCGGCTTAGCCCCACGCCGATTATGAGATGCTTAGAAAGAGCAAATAATAGTAAATAAAGAAAGAAAGAAAAAAAATGCTAGTCAATAGCAAAGAAATCCGAGCGACTTTTGATTAAATTTTTTTTTTTCTTTTAGCACACAAAAAGAGAGATAAGGAATCTTTGCCATTTATTTTTCTCTGCAATTGCTTTATTCGATTGCCACCGGAAGTTAACAAGTGGTGAACAAATAATAAGAAAGAAAGGTTGATAGATTAGATAAGTTTGGAAAGTCACGATCGGCAAAAAGGTTTTTTCTTTTTCCTTTGCAAACGGCAGCTTTTTTTTGGGTAGGGTTTCTAGGTGGTAGATGAAGATATTTGACGGGGGTGGCATTGAGCCAGCGGCTCGTGGCGGCCGACTAGGTATCATGATCATACATGCACTGAAACCATGTTAGACAATTGAACCCCGTAAATATTATTGATTATTGATGCGGTATTTATAGCGATACAAGAGACCTAGAAAACCCTAACGAACCCAAACCCACATATCGGACTTGGGCCAACCTATAATAACCCGTCTAACATTTAATTACACCAAACTACCAAAGTTCATCACATTTCATCTTCATTCAAACTACAGTAACCTCAAAAAAACAACATTTGTTTTCCCGTGTTAAATCAAGACAGATATATTATTTTTGGTATTTTAATAGAAGTAGATATAAAATTAATTATAACAATTGACTATTGAAGCCGTTGTAACTGTTTATTTGTATGCTCGCCTTTTTTAGCCTTCTAGTACCGTACTAGAGGCCTAATAAAATCGCATTTGACGTTCAAAAAGAAAAAAAAGATAAAAAAAGAGGAAAGTGACATGTCGGGGAAAAAGGGAATTAATTTTTTTTCTACGTTTTTTTAACTTTTTTTTTTATACAAAAATTAAGATTAGGTGAAAATATGAACATTTAAAAAAGACACTTTGTGATAAATGTTATTATTTTGACCTAGAAAACGCTCGAAAAAATAACATTCACCGTGATGAATGTTATTTAGAAATTAGGGTTTGGTTTAGATTTAGGGTTTAGATTGACTTTTTAACCTGAACGGTTTAGAGTTTAGGGTTTAGGTTTTAGGAGCACTGCCCCTTGGAAGGGGTCCAGCCCCCTTGACTTCCGCTATATTGCGACAATGTCTAGTCAACCCTTATGGGCGTACACTCCGCACTCTCCGAACCCGTTACTAATTATAACTAGATATCTTGTTTTTTTAAGTAAATCACAAGTACCTAAAATGATTGTTAGATGACACTAAAATCACCAACATATCCCTCACATTTTAGTGTAATCCTTGATTTATAAATCAATTTGAACAAACAGACAAACTAATGCATAAATGAAAATATTACAGAAATTAAATTTTCATCTTAATATATACAAATCAAGAATTCGAGAATTAGGGTGTCATAAGAATTGAACCTTTCTTCACATATGAATACGGGAATGAATTATACACATCGGTTTCTTACATTCTTCTAGTACTAACTTGACACTTATACGTCATGGGTCTCATTCATTCAATGAACATATATGGAGCTAAATCCGAAGCTTCCTTGAAGCGGCCAAACTTCATGCTTATATAGGTATGAAACGATCCCAACCCGTTATCGAATATCGACACTGTAGGAACTAGAGGGGGGTTAAATAGTTCCGACACAATTTATTAAAACTTTTTCAGTTTAGATGTTACACGGTCAACTTTACGGTCGACCGTGGATTCGACCGTGTAAGTTATGTTCAACAATGATTTTATTTTCTTTCAAATTCAAAACACTAGTTTTGACAAAATAGTATGCTTGTGTTTGTTGGACTATATATGAAATAAAGTAAAGTGTTCAAACATAAAGATTTATAGTGGTTAGGGTGGATCTTAACTAATCCACCTCAATCCACTCCTCGATTCACTAATCAAGAGTTAGTTTCACTAAGCATTTCTCCAAACTCGATGGAGATCCGTTTACACCAAATGATCTCTAACAATCCACACCAACCTACTTAGATTAACCTTGTCTTCACCTTGGACAAGTATTAATTCCCAATAGAATTAATCATCTTCCTAGATCCCTTTAAGGAAGAAGAATTACTAAGTCAAGTGATGCTCTTGTCACAAGATCAATTCTACTAACTCGATCTTTCATAGTTCTTCAATAGGTTACATCAACCTTACTTAGATCAAACTTGTCTTCACCTTGGACAAGTATTAATTCCCAATGGAATGAATCAACTTCCTAGATCCCTTTAAGTAAGTTGAATCACTAAGTAAGATAGTGTTTCCTATCACAAGAACTATTTAACTTCCTTGATTCCATAAGGAAGTATCTCACAAAGTAAACTTAAAGATACAAATTATAAGCACAAAGTTTACATCATGTTTCTACTAATTAAGTAAAATATCTCTTTCTCTTCCTCATGATCTCTCAAATGATATGTGGTTGAAGCTTAAGAGATCATCTTGATTTGTATGTGAAAGTGTGTTGAAAATAGGTGGTTTTCGAGTATCACCAAGTCTTAGCTTTTATAGATCAAAAAGCTCCTAGTGAAATATATTCGTTGGTGAGTTTTCTTCTTCATCTCTTTTGTCTTGAATCTTCTTAATATTATCTACACAAAAGAGTTAGAATAAAGGTGCTCTTTGACTTGCACATTATGTTACTTACAATCCATTCTTGTCTTTTCTTCTTTGTTTGGGCATATCTTGGCTTTTACACTTGTGAGAGATTGGTGACCATTCAAGCAAATTGTATCCGTTGATGATAAATACCTCTAGTCACTTTCGTTACTTTAATACTTGATATAGACCCTACAAAAGCTTGTTAGAAAGATAGCATATTTTGACTTTCTTCTTGTGTTAGGAGTTCATGAAGCCAAAGGAGAAACAAACAAATATTGATGACACCATTTCACTAGCCAACAAATGCCATAAGAGGAAGGCATCTTGTATTGAATTGAATACAAATTCCAAATATGGTAAATACTGAATTTTTGTATCAAACATCAACGGATGCTTCAAAAGATGTATAATAAACTTTAAAGCATAAAACATTTTCAAGTTCTCAATACCAAAGTGGAAGACATCTTTTCTTGGTTTTTTTATTGTCATAAGTTTACTCACTCAAAGTGGTAAGTGGATATCATTGTTTTTGACAAATAGCAACCTTCCAAAATTCTTTTTGTAAGACTTAAATGCATGGGTCAACATTTAATCTAGGAAGCATGCATGTGATTATTTGACTCAAGAAAACATGTTTAATCAATCTTAAATAATCCAAGTATCAATATTAACATGTCATGCCTTTGAGATCAAATATGATGCATTAATTAACCATTGAAGTATAATGCCATCAATAGTTAAATAAGCATATGTGAACATTAAGTTCATCTCAAGAAAGCAATCATTCATCATATTAAAGTTCACAAATCATGCTAGAAAATTAATGACCTTTTATAGATATTATAATGCACACTTTGTCGCACAAGTCATTTAAATAAATTGAGCATAACTTATACTCAAAAATCGGACACATGTATTAGAGAGGATCATCTCATAATGGGACTTGGTGACCATCCTAAATATGTCTAAATATATTTTAGGAACACATGTTTTCCTGTAACACTTATGTGTTATCCTTAATAAAGGTTAAATCGTCATTAAAGTGTCATTAGGTATGATTAACCAAGGTTAGCGTTCTAGTAACCAAAACGCTTTTGCATATGAATGAGGCAACTATTCTAAGCATGTTTAAACAAGTTTCATAAATTATAGATGCCCCGAGGTGGTCAAACTTAATTTGTAGTAAATTCAGACAGAACCTTCTGCGGTCAACCCACGGTTGACCATGGAGTCGACCGTGCACTCCTGGTTTCACAAACCAGGATGCAGAGTTCCACGGTCTGACCTGCGGTCGACCGTGGACCGAGCCGTGTAGCTTAACTTTCATTCTAAGCTTTGTTTTGTTTTCGTCTTTTGCTAGAGTAAGTTTGGATTAGTGAACTTGTATATTTATGTCAAGATGTCTACCATCACCTCTAGTTATGTGTATGTGTCATCATCAAAATACTTATTGTTATGGGTTAAGATTAGTATAGTCATTAAGCATAATCCCGTATTAACCCACATTCTCCCCCAACATTCTCCCCCGTTTTCATGATGACAAACACATAAGTGATGGTGGACATATATCTATAAATACGCATAAGTGTTAACATCACTTATCCAACTTTCTCCCCCTTTTGTCGAAGCAAAAATGTTAGCTCCCCCTGAAACTAAGCGCGCCCTTGAGAATGCTCTCCCTTGAACCATACATGGTGGTAAAAAGTTTAAGAGGAGGTGTACTTACCTTTGGATGCATTGAAGTTTCCTTTGCATTATTGGAAATTTAGGCATTTAGATCATAAAAGATTTGCATGACAAGGTAAACATATAATTCATATGCAAGGACACCACATTAGTTGTCAATTATATCATGATATCAGAATAAGCATGTGCTAACATGTAAGATACACATCAAGGCAGTTAATCAAGCATATTAAGTCAACAATGTAAGCATAATATGCAAAATATAGTATCAAGCATATGATGAGTGATAATGATAGTTATTGACCAATCATATATCAAGTAGTTTCAAGAATAACATGTTAAATACATAACATAGCATGGGAAACAAGTGAGAGTAGCACACGTAACCACATCATGCAACACTATAGATACTATCATAGTAGTTTCAAACAAGCATGTAAAGACACAAGCATGGTATACATATTGCACATGTCATAAGCATATCATGTTAAACGTATTGCAAATAATATAATCATAGCATGTTGAATACATATTGTAAGAACACAAGTAAGAGTAGCATGTTGAAGCTAATATACGTAATCATGCATAAAAATCTAATTTATATATATGCATGAGACACATGTGTTTCAACATTATGAGCATACTAGTTGAAGCATGTCGATTAATAGTGATTTCCACATGATAAGTTATCGTTGAAAAATCATACACTAAGTTTCAGGTTATTCAACTAAGAGCATATCTCTTTGTTTACTTAGTGATGAATATATGTATAACTTAAACATATAGAGCATGTTCATATTTCACTTATCACGTAATGATCAAAGCTAAATTGATGTTCAAATAATCACTTATTAGGTTGACTAGTCCAATTTTAGCACGAGAATGCACACATATATGAGTTTTGGAAGAAATTGTACCGTAATCGAGGAAAGTTTATTTCATCCATAAGCCTTGAGCACATGATCTTCCAATCGCTACATACTCGACTTTGGTAGTAGAGAGATTTACAGGTGTTTGTTCCTTTGAGAGCCAAGAGGTTATGCATAAACCAACTAATGCACATACACCACTCTTCTAAATATTAGCTATCCACCATCATCCAAATCTCCAACGCACATGATATCCATGATGTATAGAGCCCTTTAGATTTCTTAAAAGATTCTTTTAACGGCTCGAAAGTGTGACATATTGGGACTTTCCTTTGCATGGGTGATGACCCTAATAGTGCGTTTGAAGTCTCACATGCATTGTTAGATATATATGCATACATAAAAATCAACAATAATTTTCATTATAGTAAGCATATATCACATCAAAACAAGAAATCATGCATAATAAACTCAAATAGAATTCACATCACAAGTAACAATCATGCATATCAAGCAAGTAATCATGATAATCAAATAAGGGATGTTCCATAGCATGAATATTGATGAGCATATCCTAAATAACTAGATCATGTAGGCATTTAACTCGCAAATTAATATCAAAATATGATATACGTTAAAGCACTACTTATTTAGTTATCGTTTCAAATATAGCCCAGAGTGCACTTAAATGATATAACGTAACAAGCAATCACATAACTTATGGAAAGCAAGCTAATATCAAATTACTTATTAGGCACACAACAATTATGATCTAAGACAATTATCATCGTGTCAACATATGTTAACTTGACTATGAATAATGTTAACTAGTTAACATTTTTCATGTATGATAGTTAACAATTTGGAGTGTTCTATTAGATCATGAGCATAAAACATCTAAGCATAATTTTTCAACATGTTATTAAATTATAAGCATGTAAGCACATAAGCATGATGAAAAACATATGACATGTTGTATGTAGCAAAACATGGTACCCAATGTTTGTTGGGTCCGAGATTGTTAGCATCAAATATTCTCACCCTAACTCATCTTTGTACCTTTCTCAAGGAATAGACTATTATTTTTTTAGACATGTTTATATTTAAATTTCGGCAAACCAATTTCATGTCTTGAGCGAGAATAATTGATCTTGTACGCTTATAGTTGTTTGAAAATCACTAACACTTATGAGTTGAAAACTTGACCATTTACACGAGTGTCGTTTAGTGACGATAATTAGCTTCACATTAGCAAATGTTTAAATCTTTCCAATAAATAACGTAAAACTAATATTATAATTATTTCAAAAAGATTCAACATCTAAAAGTGTCAAACCACGGTCGATCTTAAAATTGCGAAAGCACATTTTGATCGGAGCCTATGCAGTCGATCCACGATCAACCGTAGGTTCAACCGCCGACAGGTTTGGCACAATGTTGAGTTTTATAAAAAGTGATTTTTTGAAAGGTTTGTGACAGGTTCACTTAAGACGCCTTTTAAAGCCAAGTTTAGTTTATCATTTGGTATCTTTGACTTTAAAAATCACTTTTACTATAACGCCACTTTTTGTCATTTTTGAAGAAAGATAATTCTTTTTCTTGTTCAAAATAGTCACAAGCTAGTGATTTTAGTTTTAAATTATTATTACCACTATGTAACCTTTTGTTTGACTATATGAGTTTCAAGAATACTTATTGAGATCCTTAGAGTATAATCTTAGATATTATGTCTATCTCTTAAGGCTCTAAGATGTGTGACAACCTACGTATTCTAGCGAGTAAGATCAATTAATCAACCACACATCAAGCAATGCAAGGATTCAAGGCACAAGTAATTTCAATTATCACATACATTGACCTAAGTTTCATGGAAAGTTTCAATGAGCTTCTATTGTGTACACTGTAGTTTTGATTTTGACCCAACCCCACATTTTTCTTTACATACTTTATTTTTTTAAAAATTAACTTGGTTTATTCAAAAAATGTTTCTTTGTTCAAACTTTTCTTTTCAATCATAGTTTTGTTAATTATCACAACATTTGGAATACACAAATATTAAATAGACTAAAAACAAGCAAGTTTACCGCACCATGTGAATGGTGGTATTTTTCTGCAATGTAATGGATGTAGGTTTGAGCATTCGGGTTCGATCCTTGACTCCACATCACACGAGTGTCTTGAAGTTGCTTCTCATATGAAAATTTTCATCATGATTCAAGACTAACTCATCCAAAATCTCTTTTGCGTTCTCCAAACAAGTAGCGCTTAGTTCCAAGATCATTGACTCGGGTTTTTGCACAAAATAGTTTTAGACATGACAAAAACGTTTTTTGAGCAAAGATTAGAGCAACCGCTCTGATACCAATTGTAGAAACTAGAAGGGGGGTGAATAGTTCTGAAACAATTTATTAAAACTTTTTCGGTTTAGATTTTACACGGTCGACTTTACGGTCGACCGTGGATTCGACTGTGCAAATTATGTTCAACAATGATTTTGTTTTGTTTCAAATTCAAAACACTAGTTTTGACAAAATAGTCTTCTTGTGTTTGTTGGACTATATATGAAATAAAGTAAAGTGCTCAAACATAGAGATTTATAGTGGTTCGGGTGGATGTTAACTAATCCACCTTAATCCACTCCTCGATTCACTAATCGACAGTTAGTTTCACTATGCATTTCTCCAAACTCAGTGGATATCTGTTTACACCAAATGATCTCTAATAAGCCACACCAACCTACTTAGATTAACCTTGTCTTCACCTTAGACAAGTATTAATTCCCAATAGAATTAATCATCTTCCTAGATCCCTTAAGGAAGAAGAATCAGTAAGTCAAGTGATGCTCTTGTCACAAGATCAATTCTACTAACTCGATCTTTCATAGTTCTTCAATAGGTCACATCAACCTTACTTAGATCAAACTTGTCTTCACCTTGGACAAGTATTAATTCCCAATGGAATTAATCAACTTTCTAGATCCCTTTAAGTAAGTTGAATCACTAAGTAAGATAGTGTTTCCTATCACAAGAACTATTTAACTTCCTTGATCCCCTAGGGAAGTATCTCACAAAGTAAACTTAAAGATACAAATGATAAACACAAAGTTTACATCATGTTTCTACTAATTAAGTAGAATCTCTCTTTTTCTTCCTCATGATCTCTCAAATGATATGTGGTTGAAACTTAAGAGATCATCTTGATTTGTATGTGAAAGTGTGTTGAAAATAGGTGGTTTTCAAGTATCACCAAGTCTTAGCTTTTATAGATCAAAAAGCTCCTAGTGAAATATATCCGTTGGTGAGTTTTCTTCTTCATCTCTTTTGTCTTGAATCTTCTTAATATTACCTACACAAAAGAGTTAGAATAAAGGTGCTCTTTGACTTGCACATTATGTTACTTACAAATCCATTCTTGTCTTTTCTTCTTTGTTTGGGCATATCTTGGCTTTTGCACTTAGATGTTGACTTATGAAGAATGCATCAACTTGTGAGAGATTTGTGACCATTCAAGCAAATTGTATCCGTTGATGATAAATACCTCTAGTCACTTTCTTTACTTTAACACTTGATATAGACCCTACAAAAGCTTGTTAGAAAGATAACATCCTTTGACTTTCTTCTTGTGTTAGGAGTTCATGAAGCCAAAGGAGAAACAAACAAATATTGATGACACCATTTTAACTAGCCAACAAATGCCATAAGAGGGAAGGCATCGTGTAGTGAATTGAATACAAATTCCAAATATGGTAAATGCTTAATTTTTGTATCAAACATCAACAAATGCTTCAAAAGATGTATAATAAACTATAAAGTATAAAGCATTTTCAAGTTCACAATACCAAAGACGGAGGCATTTTTTTTGGTTTTTTTATTGTCATAAGCTTACTCACTCAAAGTGGTAAGTGAATATCATTGTTCTTTGACAAATAGCAACCTTCCAAAATTCTTTTTGTAAGACTAAAATGCATGTGTCAACATTTAATCTTGGAAGCATGCATGTGATTATTTGACTCAAGAAAAGATGTTTAATTAAGCTTAAATAATCCAAGTATCAATATTAACATGTCATGCCTTTGAGATCAAATATGATGCATTAATTAACCATTGAAGTATAATGCCATCAATAGATAAATAAGCATATGTGAACATTAAATTCATCTCAAGAATGAAATCATTCATCATATTAAAGTTCACAAATCATGCTAGATAATTAATGACCTTTTATAGATATTATAAAGCACACTTTGTCACAAAAGTCATTTGAATAAATTGAGCATAACGTATACTCAATATTCCGACACATGTATTAGGGAGGAGCATCTCCTAATGTGACTTGGTGACCATCCTAAATATGTCTAAATATATTTTAGGAACACATGTTTTCTTGTAACACTTATGTGTTGTCCTTAATCAAGGTTAAATCGTCATTAAAGTGTCATTAGGTGTGATTAACCAAGATTAGCGTTTTAGTGACTAAAACTCTTTTGAATATGAAAGAGGCAACTATTATAAGCATGTTTAAACAAGTTTCATAGATTATAGATGCTCCGAGGTGGTCAAACTAAATTTGTAGAAAATTCGGACAGAACCTTCTACGGTCGACCCACGATTGACCGTGGAGTCGACCGTGCACTCCTGGTTTCACAAACCAGGATGCAAGGTTCCACGGTGTGACCTGCAGTCGACCGTGGACCGAACAGTGTAGCTTAACTTTCATTCTAAGCTTTGTTTGATTTTGGTCTTTTGCTAGAGTAAGTGTGGATTAGTGAACTTCTTTATTTTTGTCAAGTTGTCTACCATCACCTATAGTTATGTGTATGTGTCATCATCAAAACACTTATTGTTATGGGTTAAGATTAGTATAGTCATTAAGCATAATCCCGTATTAACCCACATTCTCCCCCAACAGACACCATTTGTTTTTAAGTTTGGGTAGGCACCAGGTACAAGTCGCTAGAGTGGCACGCCAGGTTGTGGAGCGACGCTCCAGTGCACTGCGCCAGATGCCCAGAACCCATTATAGTTCGGATTAAAAACCCGTTCAATGGAGCGGCGCACGCCCTTTTGGAGCGGTGCTCCATTCCACTGGAGCCGATGCTGTATTCATAATTCCAACACAATTATGAGTCTTATTGTTTCTCAAAACCTACTTAATACAAGACATATAACAAATTTTAATGAGTTTTCGACATCGAGTATCACATGACCCATAAAACGCAAAGTGTCAATCACGACCCAAAATACAACAATTTGACCCAAAAGTGAGCATGATCATCCGGGCCAACCACCAAAAGCAAATACCCATCCATAGCTACTCCAAAGTCTTACCCTTGTCCTTAGCGATGCTCGAATCTATAAAAAGGAGTAAACAACGAGGGTAAGCAAAGCTTAGTGAGAAGAATAAATATACAACAATGCATACAACTTACCCACCCACATTACCACACAATCCACACACAATAAGCACCACAACAAGCATAGCACAACAACCAAATAGCATGCTAAACAAGATAATATAACAACACTACATGGTTAACCATTAGCACGGGAATGGTCCTCGCGAATGAACCATCGGTTATTCACAACAACCATTAGCGATACGAACTCACGATTTTCACGAACCCCACGGATGGTGTCAAACTCACAAACTAAAGTGACAAATGAGATTTGTCACACCCACCCATCTCGCACACGCCATGGTGATACGAACACACGATTTTCACCATAACACCCGTAGTGATACGAACTCATGATTTTCACCACGTTATCGATGTGGTATCGACCGCACGAACTTGAGTGATACGAACACATGGTTTTCACTCTAGCTATTCCGCAATGCGAACATCACTAAACCACATCTACCGCAAGCAAGTAAATTATATACATACTCGCATAGTTATTCCACTCACCTTGATTACTTGATAAGCTACAACACGAGCTAGAGCTTCCCGAGTAATCCGAAAGCGATCAACCTAGCATTAAAAATCACACACCAAGCTATAAACGCCAATAGCTTGACCCAAATACACAAGTACAATTTTGACCCAAATTGCACTTTAACTCACGAACTAGGTCAACCCAAGACCTAAACTCATCTAATCACTAATGGCTAGTGATTAGTCCCAATTTACCCATTAACCCAAGTCAAGTACTTCAAGTACTAACTTACACAAAACCCATTTTGACCCATTTAAGCCAGAAAACCAAATTCAAGTTTATAATACATGACATAACAAAAAATCACTATTTTAACAAGTTCTAAGTCGTTACCAAGCTGACACAAGACTTTAGTCTTACAAATTCGTCATCCAAACCCTCACCTCCCAAATTAGGGTTCATACACCTAATCTCAACCCAAAAACCCCAATTTTCTAAAGAAAAGATGTTTACAACTCATTTCAACCCCAAACCCTAATTAAAACTAGAATTTACACAACTAAAATCGAGTTAGGGTTTTACCTCAAGAGTGAGATGGAACTAGGAAGCAACTACAACAAGATTGACTCTTGATTGGAGCTTAGATGATCTTCTTCTTCATTAATTTCAAGCTTTCACCCACAAAAATTCTTTCTCTCACCAAGAATGGGTGTTAGATGGAGTGGAAATGAAGATAAGGACTGACCTAAGTCAGTTTTCTGGTCCCCAATCCGTCCACATGCAATATTGCACTTAGGTCGCTTTTATTGAAATTTTTTTATTATTATGTTAAGGGCGAATGGCCCGAAAAGGTAACCTAAGTTACCCAATTTGACAATCAAGGTAACCCCCAATTTCCCTACGTCCACAAAGGATTCTAATTTTATTTTTGCGCAAAAAAAGGATTACGTGTTCAAAATTTTTAAAATTGGAGTAATTTTCGTCAAATTCATTAACGATCATTAGTCAAAAATACATGTTTGATACCTGAATTTGTTAAAAATTTCACCACCCATCCTCTTTATCATCTTCATTCCCATATCATGATTAGAAACTATATCTAATTAACTGGTTATAAGGCTTTTATGAAATTTATTTAGAAAAAATATAATAAATTAAATTTAGATGTTAACCACAAGAGATTTCAGACCGAGAAACATGTTTCACATAATTATATACTTTTAATTTACATATTTCATTGTCTCCAGTATCTTTAAAATGATGTCTCAAAAAAATTTATGCTTGAAATTGATGGCTATGCATTCCATAAGTTCTAATAATCAATATTCATGAAGAATCAAGGACCAAGGACCAAAAAATTTTCAAAATTCCAAAATAATTGAAGAACAGTGGCAGCGACTTTAAAGAACACTTGAAAATTAATACCGAATTCTGCAGTGTTTCAGATTTTGATATCTGAAACAAATATGCTTAAAAACATCTTTCAAGTGCTCGCAAATCATCATTTGTACATAAAATCAATCTATTAGATCGAATTTGAAATAATCAAATTTTATGTTCAACCATAAGCTTTTAGATCTGAAAATTACGGATGAAATTAATCAGAATCAAAGGTTCAGATAGCTTTAAATAGCATCCACACACATAAAACAATGATTATTCTGATGTGTTAACTATTGAAATGCTCCAGAGACCAAAACACAATAAGTTTTCGAATGAACACGCGATCTCAATCTTTATAGATTCAAAGCTGTTAATCTCGTTTGTGATAATTGAGTGATCGTTTTTGGTTATTAAACACGAATCCGAGCTTGTTTTGTAGATTAATCTTTAACTTCAAAAACGCCTAAAGTGACGTTGAAGATGATTGATAATGTTTGATAAAGTGACATCAAAGGCCTTTTGGTGTTTGTTAGTTTTATGGACTAATAATATATTTCTGCAATTGAAAAATAAGTTTTTCTTTCATTAACTTTTCTCAAGTGGAAGCTGTGAGAATGGTTAATTTTTGTGGCGGTTGGGGGAATCAAGTATTCGTGTTCTTGAGTTTGTTTTGAAAGAACATCTTAGGGTGTAGAAATAAAGTATCACAAGGAGCAAAAAAGTCTTTATTTATTGTTTGGTGAAATTTTGGGTGAAAAGGATTATGGGTGAAATTTTTAAGAAACTTCAGAGATCAAATGTGTATTTTTGTCTAACGATCGTTAATGGATTTGACAAAGATTACCTCAATATTAAAAATTTTGAATACGTAATCATTTTCTTGCGCAAAAGTAAAATTGGAATCCTTTTTGGGCTTAGGCAAATTGGATGTTACCTTGACTCTCAAATTGGGTAACTTATGTTACCTTTTCGGGCCATTTGCCCTTATGTTAACAACAACATATTTCTAATTCAAATGAATAGGTACCATACTAGGAATTAATTGTACTGAAAGTTCATGATGTCACTTTTACCTTCAACACTGCAATTTAGTACAAAGAAAGCATCACTTTAGTAACAAGAATTTTATATATTGAAAGTTAATGATGTTGAGATTTAGTTTAATGTGTAACTCATCCTTTTACTATCCGATTATGTAACTGAAGTTGTTGAACATAAAAAGAATGCATCAATATTTTATATAAGTTTCTAATGATTTACAGGAAAACAGGAAGCCTAATCTTAAAATTTCACTCGAAGAAATTAAATTGGCCACACAAAACTTCAGTGCGCAGAATCTGATTGGAAGAGGAGGTTTTGGGAAAGTATACCAAGGAAGAGTTACTAATGCTAATGGATCTAGAATCATTGCTGCAAAGCGGTTGGATAGGCAGAGCGATCAAGGACAACATCAGTTTTTTACGGAACTTGAAATTCTTTTGGAGTATAAACATGAGAATATCATTGGCCTTGTAGGATACTTTGATGAAAATGATGAAAAAGTTATTGTTTACGAGTATGCGTCTCGGGGAAGTCTAGATAGACACTTAAACAGAGTTGATCTAACCTGGATGAAACGGCTTGAAATATGCATTGATGTGGCAAGCGTGTTGGAGTTCTTTCATGAAGTCGCTGAAACACGAGAGGTGGTGATACATAGAGACCTAAAAAGCTCTAACATTCTTCTAATGGAAGATTGGAAAGCAAAACTTTCTGATTTTGGGCTTTCCCTAATAAGTTCAATAAATCAAGAAACAAACTATGTCATTGACCATGCTTGTGGCACACCTCATTATGTTGACCCACTTTATATGAGTTCTGGTTTCTTAACCAAGGAATCTGATATTTATTCATTTGGTGTGGTTTTAATTGAGATCTTGAAGGGACAATTTATATATAAAAAAATCAATGGACATTATGAGAATCAAACCCCTGTATTAAAACACCTATATGATGAAAGAAAATATGGTGAGATGGTGTTTGAGGGTATAAAGGAACAAATTGTACCAAATTCGCTTGCTACATTTCTCAGAATTGCGTTTCAATGCTTAAATGAGAAGAGAGAACAACGGCCAACGGCACGTGAGGTGGTAATACAACTTAAGGAAACCCTTGATTTCCAAGTAAGTTTTCCATTTTCGTACTATAGTCTCTTCTCAATCATTAAAACTAAAGTTTTAAATAGGAAAAAATTAATTTTGATGATGATTTAATTCTCAAGTACACTTATTTTTGAATATTTCTATTTAAAATAATCACATAATTGAAATTGGAAAAGAATATAAGCTTTTGAGATGTCAATACAATGTACTTACTATACATGCATTAAAATGTGATTTTTCTATGTTTATACAGATTGATAATGAAATATGGGAGCCCAAATTGCCAAAAGACTACAAGGAAATAGTTCACATGTCATACTCACCAGAAATCTACTCAGATAAAAAGAAAGAGGATCTTTACAACATCTTCTCCAATGGAATCCTCATTCAGCAAGGCAAAGTGGTAATCCTTTCTTTCTCACATTACAACATATATGTTCTCCAATGGACACTTTGGTTGGCCGGTTTTCATGTGAACAAGTCTTTAATTGTGAATCCTCCAAGTTAGAATTAAGTACACTTTTTATTGATTTGTTCTATCCATTAATTCTTTTGATATACATGAATCTGATTCTAATATAAAAATATAAAGGGATTAGTTAGTGGTATTCTCATTCGATGTTTAATTAGTTGTTTATTTTTTTGTAACAGGTACTCTCATTCGCTGGTCACGGAGACAAAAATGAGTTGATATCCGCAGCAAAGTTTATATACAGAAACCATTCTCCACATAAGTGGTGGTCCCTTACAGAATCAAGGTTGTTTTCCTATCTCTATATGCATATTCATACCTACCAAATACAGTATCATGTTTGTTTAAAGCAGGGGCGGATCTATATAGTACCGAGTGGTGGCACGGGACAACACTGAAATACGCGATGTAGTGGAATTTTTTTTAGGTTTTTAACTATTGACACCACTAGATAGTGTACATTTTTTTTAGTGACACCATTGAAATAAGACAATTTTTTTTTAGTGACACCATTGAAATAAGACATCTAGTATAAATTATTTTGGGGTTTTAACCGGTGACTACCAATCCTAGATCCGCCATTGGTTTATGGCTAGATATTCCTCAAAGTTCCCATAAAGGTGAAACACTTACCCTTCAAAGCTTGATCTCAGTAGGTGTTTTGAGGGCCATTGCAAATTTATTTAGCCTTTTGCTAGTTTATATTCATAAAGCTGTTCAATAACAGTATTCACTAAAATCTAATTATTACTATTTACTAGTACCAAAAAGTTTGTAAGTATATACATTCTCACGGGTCAAGCATAAAAAGTACTCAGCACATAGAGACGTCTTATGAAAGAAAAAATGTGTTGTATTAGTCATCTAAAGGTTAATTCATACAATAAATTGTACTTTTCATTAAACTCATTCCCTAGTATATTTTAAATTATTGGGTTAAAAGAAATACTAAATTTAAATGTGGAAGTGTATGTGATAGAGAATAAGCTATGACTAACTGAGATCTCT